>NW_003212281.1:73492-90184 GCF_000006405.1 Perkinsus marinus ATCC 50983
GGCCAATGGCCGCCCTGAACACGTACTGAGCGTACTGAACTCCACCACGTAACTACATTTATTAGCTAAGCACACTGGTATGGGTCACTGAGACAGAAACTGTGCCATGTATGTCAGTCTCAGAGAAGCTGTAACGATAGCGGATGACTCATCCAACTTTAGAACGCATGTGGCATATTTAGGGGCGGATTGAGTAATTTAGGGGCGGGGCGAAGAATCCGGATTTTTGAACCTATGCTATATGCGATAACTATTAGAGTTATTAGGCTACTTAGTAGCCGCTACTAGGGATATTGAATTTGCGGTGTGGATTATGCTCAGAAATAGTATTTGGATAATCTTCTTCTGAATTACCGAAGAACAATCTCGAGGGTTCGTCGAGGCTCGAGGCAAACGCGCAATCTGACCGAACCCGGGGAATACCATCCTTCCGACCCGGGGAATCGGCATCTGCAGAATATCTGGCTGTCGCCGCAATTGGCAGCGTGCCACAGCAAAGCGATTCGCCTCGGGCGAACAGCAAGGTCGTGCGCGGATATTCAGTATCTCGCTGATGGAGTCTATCCGAGTCAGATAATCAGACAGCCTCCCAGTGCCTGTGGCTATCAACTGAGCGGTCTAGCCTCGACCCTTACTTTTTCTTCTCGTGGAAGTGCTTTGCTAAAGGCATCCTGAATTGTTGCAATAATATGACAGGTGCTGTAGACCCTATAAGTAACCCTCAATGCTGAC
The DNA here is from genome assembly GCF_000006405.1 of Perkinsus marinus ATCC 50983. Classification (NCBI taxonomy): domain Eukaryota; phylum Perkinsozoa; order Perkinsida; family Perkinsidae; genus Perkinsus; species Perkinsus marinus. Next base: position 74,225 of record NW_003212281.1, read on the forward strand.
GTAGAAGAGCATTTCAATGAATTTCGAGTTTCGAGGTGGATCGATTCCTCGAATCGAATCGATTCGTCTGCCCGCCGCAGCATCCTCGATTGATTAGCACCGAACAATCGATCGATTTTCGATATCTCGATCCAATCGAGCCTCGGTCCGATGTATGATATGAGGACGGTAGGTGAAAAATGAGAGCCATAAGCGTGCTTCTTCGAAGTCAAAACGGCACTGCCGTGATAGCAACTAACTTGTGATGCACATTTCAATCTTAGAGGCCTATGGAGCAGTACTTTCATATGATGAAAGAAACGGACGAAGAGGAAAAGCAAATAAAGGCATTACTGCTGCTGGGGCGGTTCGGCCAGAGAATCTGTCCGAACCGCCAAGTAGGTGTACAGGCGTGGTGAGCTAGAGAAAAAGTGATATCAGATATAATAGGTTACCAACAAGACTCACTAAATATATTTTGTTACATACTTATCAACGCAAGAAAATGTTCGACACGTTTTGGATACACATGAGAAATTAGCAATCGTGGAAATGATGCCTCTCAAAACATCGTACGGTGTTCTGACGCAACGTTTTTCTTGACAAAATATCGAGCTAATATTTTGCAACACAAATATACATCATCCGACGTTGGTAATCGTTGTATACAAACGGTAGAAGACAAAATCATACTCAAGTTAGCAATCCAACATTACACACACGTTTTACGAAGTTGCATGAAAAACTTGGTCCGTGGGAATCGAACCTGCGCAGTCTCGCATGATGGGCGGGCGCTCTACCAACTGAGCTGCACGAATCGGGCCGAGGCGACTTTCAGAGACAGCACAATTGCGTGAATCTTGCTGGACTGCATCGCTCCGCTAGGTTTTTGTGACATGTATAAAAGATTTAAAATTGTCAGGCCTGGGATTCGAACTTGCGGTCATTTTAAATCGGCTCCTTGTCGAAACTGTTGTGTTACATTCTCGCAGACTAGTGCGTGCTCAACCTGTGTCGGGCTGCTACGTATGCTATTTAAACTTCAACGCAATTGAACGGCTAGGTCGCGAGAAGACGGCTTCATTTTGCCTATATACTCTAGCCGCAGGTAATGCCGGTTTGATTTTAGCGCGCGCCCGGGGCCCCCACCCCAGCGCGCGCAATTTTGTTAAGGCGATGGGTTGGGTTTCTTGGCGAAACCGGCGCGGGATCCACCCAGGAGCTCTCCCAGGAGAGCAGTGCGTGAAAACGCGTTTAATGGACTACGATCAGGAGCGCTCCCATGATCACTCTGATGAGTGCTCCTCGGCATGTTCAATAAGTATTTTTTGCTCGCCCGAGAGTGCTCTTAGGATTGCGTTTTCCAGGAGAGTTCTCATCGCTCCTGAAATCGTGCTCACGGGATTTGAGGCGCGCGCTCATTGATTTTGGCGGAGCGTAGTGACGTTAGTTTTACAATTCCGCGAGTTAAGCCGCCCGTTCAATAGACCGATTTTGAATTTGAGAAGCGTTTCTAGAAACGATTCTGGGATTTTCTGTTCATAGAACCAGCTCCGGAAACGATCCCAGAAACGTTTCCAGAAGTGGTTCTTAGCGCGTTCAAAGGAGCTTGTGCGCGATTCTGAGAGCGTTTCCAGAATCGCAGATTCCAGAACCACTCCGAGTGGTTCTGAAAATTTCGTGGCGCGTGACAGAAGCTTCATAGAGAAGAGCGCCGAGAAGGGAAATGTGTGGAGTCCAGAAGAAACAACTCTCCTTGGAGAATTGCCAGTCCCGAACTGGTTATGAGGGGCGATACAGCAAGAAAAGAGGTCATACTCAGCAGGGACATGACGTTTGTCGCCAAACAGACTCGAGAGGGTTTGCGAGTTGGGCCCCAACTGTTGAGCTAGTAACCGGGAGGTCGGAGGTTCGATCCCGGGAGGTGACATGTGAAAATATATCGGGTCTGGACCCTAGAATCGACCACCTCCAATCCTCTAGAGCGACTCTAGAGGACCGCAGTACTGAGGTTGGGCAACCAGGTACCGCTTACTAACGGGTCAGTAGGTAAAGTTTACCTGGTAAACAGCCTACTGACAAGTACTGGTACTCGTTCATAGGTAGACCGCTCGACAGTAACTACTAGTTACTAACTGCTATTTCGCAAAGTAGTCATTCTAGCTCAGTAGGATAAGCTAGTATACTGTGACCCAGGTGTCTCAGGTTCGAATCTTAGTAGAGCCTCTACTGTAGAGGTATATTTCGGAATTCAGGGATAGTCGAGGAAGTCGAGGTATGGCCTCAGGTTCCATCCCGGGGAGCCTCATTTCTCACGTACTTTATTTGTCCATTCTGGAATCGAATCGATGTTGGAATCGATTTTAAAAATCGTGTCTACTGAACGCGAGTCGGAATTGATTCTGGAATCGCTTCCGAGATCGATTTTCAACTTTCAAAATCGTGTTTATTGAACACGACTTCAGGAACAATTTCGAAAATCTATTTTGAGAATCGATTCCAGCATCGCACACAGCCTTGTCTATTGAACGGGTGGAAGGTCGGAGTGAGCCCCACCGCCGGTGGGCCAGGCCTTACCGAAATCTTAAGTACGTCCTTAAGAACGTGGGTTAGTGCTACAAACTAACCCCCTTACAGTAAGGGCCTTGCCGTCCTTGAAAAAATAACGTTAAATCTTAAGGTTTCTCACCTTAAGAGTGAGTGTCACTCTCAACTTATGAGTCTTAACTTAAAACTCTTGAGTAAGAGTGAGTCTCACTGTTTCTTACCTCAGTGAGTCTGAGGAACTTGTGAACTTACCCCTTCTTGTTTGTTAGTGAAACGATCTAACCTCAGTTTCTTCAGTTTTTCCCGTCTTAAGGTATGTGGTTAGTCACTAACCGCCTACTAGATCCTCTTTCATTAACCGTTAGTAAAAGAGGCTCGTTGTTTCCAACTGTCAAAGATGCTAAGTACAAAAGTAATCGATCAAAAGCTGCGCGACGAGCGAAGCGATGCAAAGAGCTCTCTCAAGAGAGGTTTTGAAGCGCGCGTTTCAAGGCTCTGTTATTTGAACAGATTTTCTGCTGACTCCTAGGAGAGCTCCCGACATATTTCGGGAGCGCGTTAGTTGAACGTGATTCCAGGAGAACACTTCAAAAGCGCTATTCAGCAGCACTCTCAGGAGCCTGTTTTGTGTTGTTTCTTGAACACCCGGTAAGCGAGAGGATGAAAGAAGAATAGCGCCCGCCCAAGCGTAGCAAAAATGTAAGCGTGATGAAATGGTGCGTTGCTAAGCGGCGGGCGGCGGAAATCATTCGCGAGCTATCCATCAGATTGTGCTCACCGTAACTAGTATATCGCTCTCGCGAGATCACAGGTTATGGCGTCTAATATGTATACGTCGGACTGCCAATTACTCAGTGAATTTGGCCACGAGTTCGTCCCCCACAAGACCAAGTAGTCCTGGGAGGCGGTCGAGGCCGAAGGCATGGGCCTTCTCTGGACGGAGTCGGATCACTTGAGGTGCAAGCCTATGAAACCGGCCACTAGTGGTCGTTGTGCGCGGCGTGTGCGCACAATAGCTAATGTACAGATTATCGATTAGTGATCTGCGGCTGACACGGCCGATTCCCTTGCTCTCCCAGCATGTCGAGTTCGAGAGATCAGCAACCTCCACATGGTGCCCAGACCCACCGTGGCCCCCAAGTGTCTCCGAGGAATGCTTTGGACACCGCTGCTAACATTAACGCGCGGTTAACTGCTAGCTTTATGCATGGCGACGAGACCCAGTCGCCCCCGCCGCAGCTAACTCCGGAAATCCGTGTAGTGGTCGTTGTGCGCGGCGTGTGCGCACAATAGCTAATGTACAGATTATCGATTAGTGATCTGCGGCTGACACGGCCGATTCCCTTGCTCTCCCAGCATGTCGAGTTCGAGAGATCAGCGGTCATCTTGCTGTCTGTGAGGATGTAAAGATGTCGCATCTTTACAATGTAAAGTTTACATCCTCACAGACAGCAAGATCGTCCACTATCGAGTTGTCAAGCTACTCAAGATCGCTCTGGCTCTAGACGGTCCAGCACGGTTGGCTAAGTATCCCAAATCTTGGACGAAATGGGAATTTTCCCATGCTAGACGATCTGCCTTGCTTATAAAGGCACTTGGTACACTCGTGGGCTCACTTGGTCGGGTACATTTCTACCACTGTCCTTCGCAGTTCAACCTTGCAGATGCCTACTCTCGAGGTACTGCTCCCTACTCGGTGGACCATGTGGCTACTCAGAGCTGGTTAGACCAGCTGCATGAGGATTCGACCGAGGCTTCCATCGTAGGTCGTCCATAACTTCGAGGCATCTATCGATGAAGCCGACCTGATATGTTATGCTCCTGATGGCCAGGATAATCGCCACATCGACGATAGCTAGGATCGGATATCCAGGATCTGATTAGACAAGGTCAAGCATCTGACACTTATTGCCAAGAGGTGAAGCAGATGTGCTCCTCTCTGGGCTCCCCTGACGTCTCCAAAGTCGATCCTTCCGATCTCTCTAAAGGCGAGCGCGCAAGGCTCAGAGCTATCTTCTCGGCGGACGGTCAAGGTCTCATCAGGCTCACGGTCGGGCAGCTACCAGGTCGTGAAGGCCCGCTTCTCGTTTCTTTAGGGTTGCAGGCCCGGGTTTTAGCCCGCTACCACGCGTTTCTCTGCCACCGTCCTGCGAAGCACACCCACCGTGACGGTGGCACCGTCCTGGCGAGGTGGTCGGGACCGGTCCGTGTCAAGGGTGGAGGTGATTCTCAGCAGCTCGTCCAGATAGAGAGCCTGTCGGGCCGCTCGCTTGGACAAGTCCACATTTTCAACGTCAAGAAGGCTAATCTCTCGGATCAACAATTGCGGCTGATGAAGCAGCTCAGAGCTAAGGACGAGGAGGAAGAAGTCACAGCAGTTACTGCCAACTCTATATCTCCTATAGTCGTTGCTGACTTGCCTCCTTTGATGTCTACTCTGTTCTCTCATGCCCACTACGTACTTGGCCAGGATACCGATAACAAGACACCACTGGTGCACGTATCCTTGCTGGAACCGTCATCGACTTCATCAAGGCCGGGGTTCTGGGTCCAGACAGATCGCTGCGACCTGTGGGTTCAATGCCCACAATACGTGTTCGATAAGTTCAAGGACAGCACTTTCAGATGCAAAGATGTTGGTCTGAATTGTCGGTTACTTGTGAACTAGTAACCATCATCTGGCATTGATTAATCAAGTCGCGTGATACCTTCTGTTTTCATTTGCTCTTCTTTCAGTCTTTCCTTTTGCTCTCCTCTCAACTTTCTTCTGTGCATCTACTCCTGACTATTGCTACTAGTAGCAATAGCGCCGCTCGGCAATGTGCTCGCCGTATCTAGTATATCAAGTATATCGCTCGCCTATCGTGTGAAACGGTGATACCACATGAAGATGCATGAGTGCAAAAGAGTATATACACATTTTCGACCACCAACTCTCGTGCCTTTGAGTTATGTCTGCCATACGTGAAGATAAGATAGATCGTTGAAATATCTATCTGATGGATACTGTCGATTAGACAGTTGACATTTTGCAGTTCATCACGACCTGGTTGCCTAGGCGAACAAATATCGCAATACTAAGGCTACGCAATACCGAGGCTATGCTGTTATTGACGGAAGCCACAAGCCCGAACTATCATATAACGGTAGGCTGTTATGCAAGGCAAGGGTGACAAACAAGGCTGGGGTCCTACAACCGGGCCGAGAAGACGAAAAACAATAATCACAGGGAAAGCCAAACCCGAGCTGTTATCCGAGTCCGGAAGCTGCACCAGGGCGGGCTTCGGAGAATGCAACTTGGTGAGGAAGCGCCGTGCAGCAGTGCTGTCCGTGCGAGCAGCAGAGATTGGTAAAAATAACTTATAGAGGTAGCTTCCGGGCCGGGAGTTCCGGCCAGTCTTTGGGCGGCCGTTGGCGTCAATGCGGCCGCCAGCAATTCAAGCGCGACCATGTTACGAGATTCTGGAGACGCCGATATGTCTTTCAGTCAGCTGTCTTCATTGAAAACTCTTCAATCCCCAATAGCACTGGGACAATGCTGTGCAACCGCCTAACTTGAAGACTGGATGACCCACTGGATGTCCCGGGCATCCAGCCGCATTCCGATCATCATGTCCGGAAGGTGACTGGCTGCGCAAAGACTACTATGGTAGTAGCTCTACTCTGTTAAGACTATGCACCACCGCAGAGGACGAAGACTCTGCTGAATCAGCAATGCTGATTCAGCATCACTGAGCAATTTGATGGTGCTGGCCCAGAACTGCTGGGTCACAGTCGCTGATAGCGGAACCCTTCGCTCAATTGAGGAAACCGAGGAGTCGCGAACGTGTCGTTCCCTCAGGAACTTCCCTGCGCGGTCCCTGCGCGTCGGGCGCGTGCAGGCTGCGCCCGAAGTCTGCACTCGACAATGTGCTTTCTGACTGGCAGTGCAAGTGTCTGGTGGCCGAAGGATAATTCCCACGAGACGTGGTTAAGCTCCATGGCACACATTTAAGTGTGACTCGCATGACAAAGCAGAGCCTTGGCGACTCACGAGGTGCGAGCGCAAATGGAACGCGGGGATGCCGGGCAAAGCCCAGAGCGCAGTGGTTAGCCGTGTGTGTCACACGGTGTGACTCGCACCACGCATACTATGGATTGCATAGCTTCGCAGTGAGTGTGTGCCGTCACGTAACAACAATGTTATCAAAATCATGTTACGGTAACCCTCATCTTGTTTTCGCCACTGACAAGGCGAGATTGCCAGGGTGAAATTTGCAAGGGATGTCTCGTTGCTCCTTGTCACAAGAGCTTCTTGTGCTAGAGTATTCGATAATAGAACCAAGAATCTTGGTCCAAGATATATTATAGACTACAATTTATAGTCCAAGTTTTACATCAACTGTACGATGCGTGCCGTACGTGATGATCATCACGTCGTGATGCACTAGCCTTACGCTGGCTGTGTGATGCGGTCGCATCATACGACCGTGGCGTCGCTGCGGCACGATGTCGACCATCGGCGTCGGCATGCGTTAGCTCCTGAGACAGGCGGTCTTTCAGATTCGAAGGTCGCATGGTGTTCAGCGGCCGAGTCTCAGCATGTCTGGCTTGCTTTCATTCAGAGGAAAGCACCAAGTATTCATGCTGCATGGGCACCATGCCATGGGAGGAGTTGCCGCGACTTGCCGGAAGGCATACAGGGGCTCACAATGGTGTATAGCGAGTCGCTATTAGCGACAGCTGCCCTGTCCTCGTTGGACTCCAACGGTTGGAGACATACCCAGGCTCCCAATAGTGCATAGCGACAGCTGACCTATCTTCGCTGGAAGCATATAGGGGCTCACCAAGCTACACGCCGCTCTGTTCGCGCTGGAGGCATACAGGGGCTTACAAAGCCGCATAGCCGCGGCTGTCTTGTCCTCGCTTGAGGCATACAGGGACGTACGAAGCCGGATAGACTCGGCTGCCCTGTCCTCGCTGGAGACATGCAGGGGCTCAGAAAGCTGCATAGCAGCGCCTGCCCTGTCCTCGCTTGAGGCATACAGGGGCTTAGAAAGCTGCATAGCAGCGGCTGCCCTGTCCTCGCTTGAGGCATACAGGGGCTTAGAAAGCTGCATAGCATTGGCCGCCCTGTCCTCGCTTGAGCTATACAGGGGCTTACAAGGATGCATAGCCGCAGCTGCCCTGTCCTCGCTGGAGGCGTACAGGGACTTAGAAAGCTGCGTAGCAGCGGCTGCCCTGTCCTCGCTTGAGGCATAGAGGGGCTTAGAAAGCTGCATAGCATTGGCCGCCCTGTCCTCGCTTGAGGCATACAGGGGCTTAGAAAGCTGCATAGCAGCGGCTGCCCTGTCCTCGCTTGAGGCATACAGGGGCTTAGAAAGCTGCATAGCATTGGCCGCCCTGTCCTCGCTTGAGGTATACAGGGGCTTACAAGGATGCATAGCCGCAGCTGCCCTGTCCTCGCTGGAGGCGTACAGGGACTTAGAAAGCTGCGTAGCAGCGGCTGCCCTGTCCTCGCTTGAGGCATAGAGGGGCTTAGAAAGCTGCATAGCATTGGCCGCCCTGTCCTCGCTTGAGGTATACAGGGGCTTACGAGGCTGCATAGCCGCAGCTCAGCCGCGATAGCGGGCGAAGTTTGCCGCCCCAGTAGCCGCACGACCACAACCTACTCGGAACAGGCAGCTGCCGCTTGAAATAGGCCGGGCCGGCTTTAGGTCCAGAAAGGCATCAGTTGTCGTGAACAAGCAGGTAGGCTTCAGTACTGTGCAACACAACAGCACAGAACAAGTCGAAGGCCATTCTGTCCACACGTACACCGTGTGCAATAGCTATGCGAAATAGATCAACTTGGCGAACGACTACTGATGCTTTCAGTGAGAGCACTCACAACGGGAGCAGCACGAATCTACAACATCCTGCCCCCCTTGTTCGCCAACTCACGAACAATAATAGTAGAAAAGGGGAAAGAGTAGCTTAACAGGTAGTTAACGCAAAGGGTCGTATCTATCAGGCGCCCTATGTGTTCTGGGATGCAATTTAACACGGTCAGCAACAGAGTCGTCAACAATAATTTGATCATCTGGGCTGACAATGAGCATATCTGAGTCTTCATCAATATCACTGGATGGGATGTCAATCGGAATAGGAGATGCGATAAGACTTTCAGTAAACTCTAACTGATTACGACATGGGATAAGTCTATCAATGGTGGCAGTAACCATGCGGCCAACAGGAAGTCCATTATCATCAATAGGACGTACTTGGCACGCAAATGGAGATACCTCTTCTACAATGTAGCGAGTATCAAAAAAACGCTGACCAGCATGCCGAATCTCTTTTGGCTTCGCAAGCCAAACTTGGTCGCCGACTGTGTAAGAGGCATTTCCAATAACCTGTGAAGCTGGAGGGACGGACGACGGAGTTTCTAGTCCACGGCGAATTTCTCGACCAGTTAAAGCTTCTGCAGGGCAAACTCCGCCAAGAGAACTATGTGGTGATAGATTATAGGAATCACATGCACGTTGAACACGTGTAGCGATGGGGAGGTCCGCTAGAATAGAGCACTTAGTTTTGAGTGATGCATGAAACCTTTCGCATACGCCATTACTGGTTGGTCGATAACCGCTTGTTAGGATCAACGTTACACCAACAGCTTTGAGCTTGTCACGTAGAGCACTCCACACTCCTCTATCCGCACGCAGGAATACAGGATATCCAAGGAGAGAGTGTTTGCAAATAGCGGTAAATGCTGCCCATATCGACACTGCTTGTTCATTCAGAAGCATTGCAACCAGAGCGTATCGGGTATGTTCACATATAAGAGATAGGAGTGGCCGTGAATCTATATGAGTCACATCGGACGCACATATAACCCACGGACCAGAAGCTAGGCGACGAGGGTCGCCAGTGACCAGAGGAAACAACTTCGCCTTATTCTTCTCGCATGTTTCGTTGGGGCACTGTCGTAAAACCGTCTCGACATCAGCACGGAGTGAAGGCCAGCAGTAGTAACGGCCGACTATTTCTACCACCGGCAAGATACCACCATGCACAGTAGCTTCATGGACACTAGTAATGACACGGCCACGAAGAGAAGGTGGAAGATAGACTTTATTCCGGTACCAGTAGAGGCCTGATGTAGCATCACAAACCAAGGATTGTAGGTCATCATCAGGCAGGCCTTGCTCATACGCCTGTAGAATCTGGGGAACTGTTGGCCACCACATGTCATTAGGTGCACTTGTTGACAAGTTCCGAATTCCAGCCAGCGCGAACGTGCCGTCGACAGAGTAACAGTCTGGTAAGCCCTTGGGTAGCCGAGTCAAACTATCAGCTATGTTGGATTCGGATCTTACCCAGTGAATGGTCAACTGTAGATTAAACTCTACCATCAAGGTACGTATCAAATCTAGTCTTCTAACAACCAGTGGTTTGTACATACCATGAACTGTTATTTTCTTGTGGGATATAAGACGATCCACCCATGAATATACAGCTTTGGAGTCGGTGATCAACTCCAATTTCTTATAGTCATAATCGATAGCAACGTCCAAGGCCTTTAGTAATGCATCCAACTCTCTTATATTGGCATGAGCTGTGGGTCGAGTATCAGGGTCGACTGATGATGGCTGAGTGAGTGAGCAATGGTCATATAATACGTTGTCGTGCTCATCAGTAAGGGCAACTCCTATAGCCAGCATACTAGCATCGAACCACAACTTGATACATTGATAAGCACTCACTTCTTTTCCAAAATGAGCCTCAGGTAATAACCATAAACCAGACGCAGGATCGCCTCGTTCACGCAGTAATGCGCATAAATGTAATCCATATTTCCGGATTCCAATGGGAATATTTTTGAGCCACGAGCTTTTAGTAGTGTCGCAGATACGTCCCAAGAGTCGACGTCCAATAGCTGCGGCTATGCGCAACCAACCACATACTGGAACATGGGAACAAAGGGTCCCAAGCCAGGAAGAAAAGGACTTGCAGGAAACATACTCGCTGTTTCGCAGTTGCGACTCTATGCATAACAATTCATCAACTGTTAATCGGCGTCTCCATCGGAGTGCGCCATCATCAGCTCGGTAGACTACCAAACCCAAGAGTCGACTACCCTCAATAGGACATGGATCTTTAGTGGTAAGAGAATTCCGCAATAAAGCCGCTCGAACACGGTCAACACCATCTTCTTGAGTATTGTTATTATCAGCGGAAGGTTCAATCATAGAACTTCTACAGACTTTGGGGACGATGATATCATCAAAGTATCTCAAGTTCCTCGTCGGCTCATCCTTGAGGGAGAAATCAAGTATTGATTTCAACATACGAGGAGCTGAGCTTGCTCCAAACCCTAACCGGCAGAGACGATAGTAGCAACCATCTACACGATGATCTAGGCGGATGATCTGATACCAAGACTGATCTGGATCCATGAACAGACTTGGATATGCCCGGGATATATCGAGAACATCGCCTTCAGAAATTCGTCTCCATTTACGAATCTCTTTTTGGCAGTTACCCGCAAACGGATCGCTTGCCATTATACAATATCGATTTATATAGGTATAATCAATAGCAGGCCTCACGGCCGTTGTTTTGTGACCTTGAACAACTGGTACAATAGGTAGGACACAACGTATTTTATGCAATTCATCTTCACCAACCCGAACAAGCCACCCCTGCTCGATCCAGCTATCGAGCTCAGCAAACAGTGCTTGTTGTTGGTCCTCTAAAAGATGCTTGATTGAGTATTGTTCTGGACAACAAATATAGTCTGGTGGTTTATCATTTAACCACTTCCAGCCAACCTGCCACCTGAAAGTACCATCAGCTTGTTGGAGCCGTTTGCAGGTGCAATCTGGGGCATCCAACAAAATAGTGCCATCAGGGTACTCATGTACCGTACAGGATTCTAAGTCATAGACGGTAGCTTGTGACGTGTCCGGAACAGCGGCACCTGCTACCAGGGCTGTAGTGACATTTCCTACAGCCGAATAGTGGATATTTAATGAGTATCCCGGAAAGGACGACCAGAAGTCAGCGCCAACCAAGAGCGGTAAGTTTCCGGGTAAATAAGGAACCACTAAGGCGCATACCGAAGAAGTCATATCATCAAGAGTAATGGTAACATTGCTACTGCCTATGCTGTTGAGGACTTGTCCATTCAGTGTGATCAAGGCTGAAAGGGTGTCCTCAGAAGCAGTCAAATGCAGTAGCTGCAATGTGTCAGCAGTTATCAAAGTACGAGAGCAGCAGGGATCGCATAAGGCTGTCAGAGAGATGGTCTCGTCATTCGCCATAGCAATCAGAAATTCACGACTTGGCAGGAGTGAACAATCAAGACTTGGATGTATAGAACCAGCCGCTGCAAGGAGTTTATACGGGGGACTTTCCACGTCAGCTACTGCTGGCTGTGGCCCCCTGTCGGGTTTAAAGTGCCAGCAAGTGTCATAGATTTGACGAGTTGTGGACATTGAGCTTTTAAATGTCCAGATTCATGGCAGTTCCAGCAGACTCTAGGTGGGAAGGACTGTGACGAATCTTTATGAAGGCCACGACCTTTACCTTTACCACCACGTCCAGCACCTTTGCGGCCCTTCCCAAGTCTACTGGGTTGCCACGGCAACCCGGCTGCACCTAGGGTCTCGGGGGGTACATCGTCAAACTTCGACGCTCTAAGGTGATCTTTGACCAAACCAAGAAGGCTTAGAAGAGAGACCTGAAGATCCTCGGACTTAGCAATGGCTAGGGTACGGGCAGCTGTATTAGCCGGTAGGCCAGCTATGAACTGTGATCTCAGCAGCGCTTCCTTAGCAGCAGTTTGCATAGTGGGATGACTTATATCAAGTAATGCCCTTAGATCTGCTAGGAAGGAATCAGGGAGTTCGCTGGTCTTCATTTGACGCCGGCAGAAAGCTTTCCAGGCTCCAAGGCGCCCTAGCCCAAAGGCAGATCGTAGAGCAGTAGCCAATCCATCATAGTCATCCTGAAGGGCTTCGGGTAGGGAGTACACTAGCTGGGCCGCTCGCCCTTCAAGTGCTATTTTCAAAATGCCAGCCGCCTTCATGCTATACTGATGCTGTGTAGCTTCATCGGCATCAGGAGCAGGTTTACGGAGGCCTCTCACCTGCAGATAGGTGGATAACTTCTTCAAGAAGAGCTCGATACTTTTCGCCGGTTCATCAGCTGATATACCTTCACCACTGAACCGCGGACATGCAGGCAACGACGCTTTAGCATCATGATCAAGTACAGCCGCCATATTCAGTTTCTCGGTTCCAGTACCAGGATGTCGTGAACAAGCAGGTAGGCTTCAGTACTGTGCAACACAACAGCACAGAACAAGTCGAAGGCCATTCTGTCCACACGTACACCGTGTGCAATAGCTATGCGAAATAGATCAACTTGGCGAACGACTACTGATGCTTTCAGTGAGAGCACTCACAACGGGAGCAGCACGAATCTACAACACAGTAGGAACCTCAAACCGTCGGAAGCCTATTGATTGGGTTCCTCGGGCTTTTGGGACCACCGAATTTAACGGACCGCTCTAGACCCTAGAGCTTGGAGGCATACACGGGCTCGCAATGCGGTACAGAGACAGCTGCCCTGCCCCGTTGGAGGCATACACGGACTCGCAATGCTGTACAGAGACAAACCCAGTCTTGAAAGTTACATTAACATACCCGGACTATAAGCTGCAGGTGATGGACTACAAATGCTTACGAATCACCAGTCTCAACCACGGGCAGATCAAACATGGTAGCGTCCTCATTCCCCACAATTTTTCCCCTCACACACGAATCGTCTGTGAGGTCGTCGACGAGTCATCTGAGACGATGTCTCATGTACCATAGCATTATCTTGCTCTTCGGATGAACCAGAACTTATCTTTACTTTCATCCTGCTGAGCGATGCTCGGAATAGGTTGAGTCCGGAATAGCATGATGCTATTCCGGATTCGATATATTCCGCTTGTGCTTCCCGAGATTGTTTGGCTCCTGTCTGCTGCGTCGCTTCTCGGCATTTTGTTGTCATCTTGTGGGTCACCGCCTCGCCAGTCACCTTCCTTCACGTTATCCGGCAGGTGTGAGCCATCAGCCTAAGTCTGTGACCTATACAATCAACGATCCTATTTTTTCATAGTGACTCGCAGTTTGCTGCACTGCCCACGCTCGTGTGGCCGAATTGGTCAAATCATCACAACTGTGAGCATTATTATGATCATCATCATAATATGATGCCATAATGCTCATGAACCCGAATTACATAGTGCCATTATGCAGGTTATCTCCAGGTTTCGTCGATAATCGACATTAGGTGAATCATATATCATACATCTGTGGTTCTTATATTGTAGTGCTATCAAAGGGGTCTCTTGCAGTTTCTATTCCATGAAAAGCGAGCGACATCACACGCCAACACGTTGCTAATATTGAACTCTCCCTCGTCGTTGTCGGGATCAAACCGTTTCAGACTGAACTGATTACCATTGAGGTCTACAGGAAAGACAAACTTATGAAGTTGAGTGAGGAAAGACTTTGGTATCGAATCTATCAGGAATCGAGGCTAAGATGGACAAAATAGAGACGGCCCGAATAGTGTTGAGTGCCTAAGTTGACTCCCAACTAAAGCTTGTCCAAGGCCCATAAAAGCCTTTTTATATGCGTGCTGCACGCAGCGTGCAACTGTGTAAGGGCATAGATAATGGCTAGAGGGCACAAATAACTTCAAGAGTGCAAGGATAACCATTCTCAGTTACTTACACTAAAGAGATGAATGGTAATGCTAAAATCACAATGGTGCACACAGAGTGACCAGCTACAAAGACATAATGCTCAACTACTGCTTGATTACAGCATATAACAAGAGTTGGGCCATCGGCCCTGGGTCAAGAATACCGCTCACGAGTGATCACCCATGATTCTGTGTTGATCAATTGTGGAAATAGCAATAATGGCTAGAGGGCACAAATAACTTCAAGAGTGCAAGGATCACGATTCTCAGTTACTTACACTAAAGAGATGAATGGTAATGCTAAAGTCACAATGGTGCACACAGAGTGACTCAGCTACAGAGACATAATGCTCAAGTACTGCCTGATTACAGCATATAACAAGAGTAGGACCACCGGCCCTGGGTCAAGAATACCGATCACGAGTGATCATCCATGATTGTGTGTTGATCAATTGTGGAACGAGCAATACTTCCCTTGGGACCCGCTATCTAGACAAAACCCTCCTTCAGGACAGTCCTGGGGAGACATCACTCGTAGGCCACATCGGAGCGAACTGATTCTACCTTATCATTGCTGCATCCGATACTGCATTTTCCGATAGGCTGGCATTGTGCCCATCCAGTAGGAGGCTTCGGACAGTTGCCGCTTTCCCAACAATCGTCACCACAGACCGCTGCATAGATCACTTTAGTGTTCTGAAAGAGATAAGATAGATTGAGAGTTTGTACAGCAATGCGACGGATATCTGAGTGAGAGGGGTCGTTGAAGATTACATGGTAGTAGATTAGGCAGGTAGTGTAGCAATAACAACCAGACACAACCCCAGAATTAATGATGCATTTACCTATGGGCTTCTCATAGTTCGCACCCTCTGAAATGGACACAACAATTGATGATCGATTCCATGCTTCGAGCTGTGACCGAGTCCATATGACTGACCTGAAGTTAAGCTGACATCGTCATTGTTATCCGCTGTCACAAATGGTCCAAGGACTTCGGTTCTGAAAGGAGTCATATTATCAAACAATGTAAGTCATACTCCCTCCTCTGAAGAGGCTCCTGACGGACCCACCTCCCGACCATGAAATCAGCCCAGGCCATGTTGAGACAGACCAACAGCGGGATGTTCACGAGGTTGTGCATTGGTGGGCAAGATGTGTAGGCAAGTCGTTGCTGTGCGTCGCAGAACAAGACGGTCATAGATGAAGGCTCTGGCACACGTGAGGCTCACGCACCTGCGCAATGCGAGGGTCCACGAACTATTCCTGGTCCGATTGTTTGAATCCAATAATTTTTTTGCTCCATGAATTATACCCGAACAGGGTTGAACCTTGCTCGAACTTCGCAGATTTCATGAAATGTTGCTGCTGCAATTTCGAGGCTGAAACTTGACTGAAATTAGAAATTTCGTGAAATTCTGAATTTTTGGAAAGGATCCGCCTAATCCCGTTTCCACCATCGAAAGTTTCTGTACGAAAC
This sequence comes from Perkinsus marinus ATCC 50983, assembly GCF_000006405.1. Taxonomy (NCBI): domain Eukaryota; phylum Perkinsozoa; order Perkinsida; family Perkinsidae; genus Perkinsus; species Perkinsus marinus. Next base: position 89,952 of record NW_003212281.1, read on the forward strand.
GTCGTTCACTCTACTGAGCTATTCGATTCATCAATAGAGATCCCCTTCTGTTAACATGCTCTAGAATACTGCTACACAGCATTAGATCATCGAAAAATTTCTACTTGAGCCTTGTACATTGATACTATCCGATTGTGCGCTGAGTGCGCGCTCTATTACCTAGTTGATTTCTGCGCAGAACGTTCTTGTTGTGCCAGTTGCCAGTGCCAGTAGCCATTGTGAGACATTGTTTC
>NW_003212281.1:90284-94085 GCF_000006405.1 Perkinsus marinus ATCC 50983
GGTTGATACCATTGGAAATCATCTCAATCGTAACTCCTTATGTTCTTTATTGCAACATCGATTCTAAGCACTCCCAATTTGAGCTCTTAGGGTTCACACGGGTGGCTGACAGTTACTGACTGCCTACAGAAAACGACATCGTTCTAACGAATGCCCAAAAAACAGAACTTTCCGGGAAGAAACTAATTAAGCCTGGCTCAGCTCGTGTTGCGAGCTACTCCATTACTTCTATATTAGGTTCATAATTTTGGCTCATTGAACCAACTCAAGGCAATAGTTTGCAGAAGCTTCACTGACCTAATTCGCCACTGTCCTTCTCCATGCATTGCGGAATCCGCTGAACGGTTCACCATTCCCTTGTACTCCGCCATCCATAGGAAACGCAACTGTAAGAACTCGAACAACCGATAAATCAAATACTCACTTTCAGTGCTGATAAAAGTGTTAATGAGGAGTTGAATTTTAACTGTTGAAATACATTATCGAGCTCGGAGCTCGGAGCTCCGCTCTCGTGTCCAAAAGTCAGGTACTAGAAAGAATATGAAGATCTTCCTTGCAAAAATCCTATCATAAATATACAAAATCGTCGTCCAATATAAGCGACTGATGAGTGCGCGAATAATCTCATATAGCAGTGCTATATGAGAGTGCTATAATAGCACTTAATGGGACATCGATGGCTCTTACCCACTGGTCTCCATCCGCAAGTTTCTTCTGAGCCAAAGGTACGAGTTGTCTTGTCTTTCAACTTTAGTTACTAGTAGCAACTACAGTAATTGTGGAAGGATAGTGTAGTAGCGAGCCAACAGTGTATGAAGCGGCCTGCGTGATCCTCTAGCTCACCCAAAGCAAGAGTTCGCTGAACTCACAGTACTTTGGAGTGGAGGCCCGCGGTGGATCGTGCGAGAGGCAGAGATCTCCATTCGATATTGTATTCGGGCCGCCCAGTGCACGACGCAGCTCGTCTGCAGCGAATCCGAAGGCCTCCATCCATGTAGACGTGGGAGTATGTGAATGCGACGCATTAAAATGCGGTTGAAGCCTCTTTCGTATGCCTTCGTCTGGAGAATATACATCCCTGTCTCGTATTTAATACGACGTATTACGAGACTCGTAATATAACTTTCTTTGGATCCAGCGCTAGCATACACCGACCGATCAGAGGATGGCTCGAAGACGGAAGGAACGGAGTCCGTTTAACGATAAACTGCATCGTCCGTTCAACGGACGATGCAGTTTGTCGCGAGTATGGTAATTCACACGAGACTAAGCGGGAGAAGGAGATATTTTCGGTCATGCGCCATCGGGAAAGAGCTCACGGGTGAAGGTCCCATGGCGAAGGCCGTGGATTTCTCCCTCTTGAACGAGGCTCGTTCAACGAGCGGGAGGGTTTGGCTGCATGTCTGCAGTCCAGCAAGAAGGCCTTCAGTATATCTTAGTGACGAATTTGGTCTCGTAAACGGATACTCGCTCGACCATCCCATGTTGTCTGAAAATCTCGAGCAGTAGTTGGGACCTCCCGTCGAGCCCACTCGCCTCCAATGCGAAGAAGGCCTGGCCTTCCTTGCCTCCAGAATACCATCGACCGATAATCGTTCGAGACACTTTTCATCACAGCACCCTCCAAGAACAACTTGACAGATCGAAGGCTTCGATTCGATTCCAAGCCCGGTCTAAACGGTTAGCTCTCTTTGATCTTTTTCCCTCTTCGATCCCACCATGACTAGACTCGAGTTTGTCACTGTTCATGGTGAATGGGCGGCAAATTGCCTGCAATAGAGGCTAAGCACAACTGAAACATCACTCAGCTGGAAATTAGCACGCAGTCAGTGACGACGTGTTTATTTCCAGCCACTCACTGATAGTCGTTGACTATTAGTCAAATTGGCAGACTATACAACAGCAAATCGAGCTCCTCATTGTGTGAGCCAGAAGACGTCAGTGAGATTGAAGTGTTAACGTCTCAATGTTATTAGGAACATGAGTAACGAGCAGATTCGGTCAGTACTACAGAACCGATGAAATGATGGGTTCAGTTGAAACAATTGCTTAGTTGATTGCCAACAAATATAATCTTTCTATACTAATGGTATCATACTATACCATGTATAGTATACATACGCTTGAATAGTACAATATTGTGTTTGTTACAGAAAAGAAAACCCACAGTTGCCCTCGCTGATCAATTTGACTGTATCCGCATGCGACACACGAGCGCGGCAGTGTCCCACCAAGCATATCTCTGCAGGTTGGTCTTATCGTTTGGCAGGAACGTCACCGTCTTTGTTGGAGGAACCAGTGCAAAAGTGGCATACACGGGTGACAAACACGGTTTGATTACAATTTCTTTACAAGAAACACATGCCCTCTGACCATAAGTTGTATGCTAGGGGGGGTAGCTTTTTGGTGGTATATCGTAAGGGTGTGAAGACCCATTCCAATTACTGAAATTTCCGCTCTTATGCTACTATGACGGATGGTGAACTCCTCGGAGTTCTACAAGCAGTCCGATGGGTTATCTCAGCGTCAGATGGGGGCGAAACCTAGAAAATCTTTACGGACTCTCAGACGGTACTCAAAATCCTGGCGTCGAGATCTACAACAGCTCGGCGGGACAAGGCCGGACAGATTACACTGCTCTTAGCGGAAATCACGGACAAGATCACCTTCCATTGTGTAACCCAATTTGGGCACCAGACCATAGCAGCATGCTTGCCAACGAACGAGCTGATGAGCTGGCGGCCAAATGTGCCTCCATGAAGTCTCAGCCGAGACGGAAATCTGAGTGAGGAACCTTCGGCGATATCAAGCCAAAGCCGGGCGTCTGTCAATACGCACTGCGTAGTACGCAGGTGGTAGCCTGAAAAGCGGGCTGGTCTGGGCACCTGCGTCATCGGCTCCCACTGCGCATCCCATGCGAGACTATGGAGCCGCGGAGAAGTTAGCCCATCTTGCAGTGCTATAATGGTCGGACGAGGTCCAACCTCCCCACACCTCCATAGGTGTGGGGTGAACGCCTCTGGTCGCGAACGAAATCTGGTCGAATTTATAAACGAAAGTTCACTCACCATTGCCACGAGCTTCCCTCAGACGCTTGAGATGAACCTGGTTCCTCAGATGAGTGAGTTCGCGATAATATGCAAGTCGACAACGTGATAGAAGACTGATAAAAATATTACCTCGTTTACAAGTTGTTGATTTCATCACCTAGAACGACGTAGTAGGGTTTCCTCAACAGTTCGCATTCTCTCAACCAATGCCTGATTAAATCAGGCTGATTTTGCCCCAAGAGTGCCTCGTGTTGTCTCACCTTCCGTACTGGTATCTGACTTAGGCTTATCAGCAATAACATACGTGTGTTAGAAGCAGCCTACAGTATCAAGAGTGAATGAAAGTACTCCTTCGCGTATATTGCTGAGAACAGTGTTCTCAGAACACTATCAACAACGTCCGTGCGAAGATCGACTCCAGCGTAGTTTCGTAGAGGTAATTCGTCCAAGTCTAAGACCTGCGTATATGATCATCACATACAAAGTTTTTTATTTTGCATCATCTGATGTTTGCAGTAGTGGATACTCTGAGTATCATACTCAACTCTATCAGAATCAATATATTCGCCACGTTGAAGTCTCTTGTAAACTTCCCTTACACGCTGTACAAGGAGTTCGACAAGTTTCGACTTTTGTTCAGCGATGCAGTTCTCTAGTAGTTTAGAATTCCGTATTCTCGACCGGCTACCTCTGCTAGTTGTTGTTCACTACCGTAGATTCAATCTAGGGTTGGCTGATCTAGTAGATTGTT
>NW_003212281.1:94185-98721 GCF_000006405.1 Perkinsus marinus ATCC 50983
TTAGTGGTTCCTTATTTACCCGGAAACTTACCGCTCTTGGTTGGCGCTGACTTCTGGTCGTCCTTTCCGGGATACTCATTAAATATCCACTATTCGGCTGTAGGAAATGTCACTACAGCCCTGGTAGCAGGTGCCGCTGTTCCGGACACGTCACAAGCTACCGTCTATGACTTAGAATCCTGTACGGTACATGAGTACCCTGATGGCACTATTTTGTTGGATGCCCCAAGCTAACACTACTAGACAGTCTAGTCTATATTCGCAGTCTAGTCTAGACTGCGAATATTATGCTAGTTTTATATAATGATATGTCGACTCTGTGGCTATCTGGCTAGCAAGCTTGTATTCTCCCATGAGTACTAATCGCATTGAGGGACCGTCCAAATCGACAGAGCCAGCCAAGGGTAATCTTAGGATTCTCTTAGTGGGAATGAGTTTAGTATCGTAACATGATTGGCCGATCACAAGTAGATACTACTTAGTAGCATCCCATGTAGCTTCCGCAAAACAACTAGATGGAGAGCTACTAATGCAAACGGAGAGAGTATACTGGAGCGTAGTTAGACGATCTCGTATGAAGAGGTCTTAGAAAGCACTACGGATCATTTATACATGAAAGTTCGAACGCTTTCTCTACCGGCCCGGTACTATGTACTGTCCCGGTAGTACCGGGACAGTACATACCCCACACATAAGCAGAGAACTCCAGAAGCATGATTCGTGTATAGATCAAAGCTGAGACTTTCAATTGATTGATTGGATAATTGTGGAATATAATCTGCTGAGATATGTCTAAAAGAAAAGTGGTCGCATGTGAACTCGTTTAATAAATGAATGACATTTATCATGATGTCAGTATCTACAAGTAGCAAATATAATAGTTATATGGTTGCACCTGTAGATGGTCCACAGTAGATCGTGATACGATCATCGTATCAGCTTGTCAGACACCGTAGTCGTCACATTGTATAGAAAAAATGGTTTCGCCTGCCATTCGTGCGACCGATGATAACCATTTCGATGGCCGGTTTGTTTCTGATGATCGGGGTATTGATGGCTGAACCAATTCTATCTCCTAGACTCCTTGTGTCATTAGAATTGTCTCCCAAGCTGAGTAGATTGCTCGCATTGAGGGTAGAGACTCTACCGTAGAGTCAGGACTTTCATAGAACAAGCTGCTTAGCGGGACGTTCTTGTGAATAATCTTGCCCCTCTATTACCCCTATTACTACTCTTATACCTCTACTCTGATACCCCCTGTTACTCTTCTTGACGCTGAGTAATGGAGGGTTACTGGTAGTGGTGTTACCGTAGTTACCTCGTTAGGCACGGCTTGTGCTGTGAGTGGATCAGAAGAATAGATTGAATCGAAGTCACGAAAGATGAACCCAACCAAACCGAGAACGACGGTTAACCACAAGAGCTCACCCAAGGTGTCGATAACATTTTCCGTAGTAAATGAGAAGGCTTTTGCATCCGAGTAGATTGGATCTTCATATTGAAGGACCTCAGGCGTAATCAGGTCGAGAGTAGTACTCTCATAGTACCGTTCTTAATGAACTGCCTTGGATGATAGGGAATGAATAACCGAACAAAGGTGTACTAATTATTCACCTACGAATAATAGAATAGGCCTTCACTCCGTATTATTTTCGTAGATAGTGACAGTTGGTGATCGTAACAATCGTAACGATTAAATCACAAACAGTTGTTTATTTTCCCTCACTTAGTGAAGCTCACCAGGTTAGTGACACAAACAGAAAAACTTAATATTGAGTCACTATCAGCCCCTAAGTTGGACCATTTTTTCATGCAATCATTTGTGTTGAACACAAATTGTGTTCCGAAAGAGTCTCTAGCCTATTCTCCTTCATAACCCTCCTGGAGAATATTTTATCCCAAGTTTATATGACCAATCTATACTAAAAACACGACATCAGAACATCTGGTACTGTAAATAAGATCTTTCTGAGGCTTAGCAATAATACTCTCGAGTGAACTATCACTCACGTTTGCCCGAGCGCAACATTCACAAGGAGTCCGAATAGACTGCCGATGAAAATGCCGTTGATAAGAGCGAACCCCATGGTGTAGCCCGCCACCTCCTGCTCAGCCTTGTCTTGGGAAACGCGCTGTGGACCATAAGCCATAGCAAGAGTAATACCGAAACCGTTAGTAATTGCTATCAGCGCCATCTCGATGTGTTTGAACCAATCGAACGAAAATGGTGCAATAGACTGATAGACAGTCGTACAGATGAATAATGGGATGAATAAGGCACGCAATGCGATGAAAACCATGAGCGCTCTCTCAGATAGGCTCAATCCAATTGAAGGTGCGAAACGACCGACCGTATCGAGTACTTGGAAATTGTATATTATTTGTGGTACGAAGCCAGCATTATTGGGATTTGACGATGTCCAGAAGACGATCTGCCCAGGAAATACAACAAAGAGAACTGCCAGACCCCCCCAGGCACATAAAGCCATTGGTAGGACTGCGAGAATAATACGATGGACCGGTCTTCGAGTTTGACGTGTTGTGAGTGCGTCATGTTTACGCCTTTCTTCGATCTTCAACACTTCAACCATATAAGGATGCTTAACTGTCCATGCATGGAGCATTGGAACAATCATCATCGTTATTGTAGCTGGAACGATAAAGAATACAAGATTTTGCCAACCCTCAGAGTTGGAGGCTCGACTGAAAATGACTTCAATAAGCAGATACAATGGCCAGGGTAACAGCCCAGCAACGCCTTCCCCAATCATCGTCGCAACCATACATATCTTCGGACACAGCGCGGCCAGTCCAAACGCTGATGATTCCATCACTGAGTGTCCGAAACCAAGGAAAAAAATGAATATCAGAGCTAGGCCGAAACCCAGCGGTTCGTTAGGGACGACATTGCCGTCGCCAAATAGGATGGCGACGACGCCGAGAAGAACAATTGCGATCGATAGCATAATGCAGCCCAGATCAAAGCGGGGTAAAAAGGTGAACTTATTGCCCACCCAGATGAGGATAAGCTGAGCTACATTTACCGACGCCGCATAGATGATGGGCACGCTTGAAGCAAAATTATTGTGGAATTTGGAGTCTAGGAAAGACAAAGCTGTTAAGACGAAATTCCATGGAGCCAGGGCTACGAAACCGAGAATACCGTATTGGAACAACAACCACATGTCGACCTTACGAGGCACCCCCGGAGCATCCGTACAACGGGCAGACCCCTCTTCTAGAGTTGTTGATTCGCATCGGGACGGCGTCTTCATAGGGAAATGAACAATGGAAGAGATAGCCTATAGGAGACTGCGAATCACAAAGATATGGGCGAGCGAGAATATATCTGTAATTAGATGCTGACGCACTTCACGTAGTGTAGACATCTGTACAGACTAGTCTAAAATGGCTTACAGTGCATAGGCTAACAATTCTGAACCTTATCATTTCTAGTTCGAATGAACAACCCAATGAAACTTTCCAATATTCTGATAGTTCTGAGTTCCAAAACTCATACGCATCTTACGATTTTGAAACAGCCCCACAACGCGGCGCAAATCTAAAGCCTTTGTTACAGAGGAAACTTCAATAGCCTCAACTGCATGTATCCAATTAACGTTGATGATGAGTTGGCATCAACCTGCAGACCCCTCACGGACCGTGCTCCTCGAAATCCGCCCGACTGGCCCGTGTTTCCACCGTGTTACTGTCCCCATGAAGGTCCGCCATAGTACATGCTCCAGTGTAGAACAAGAGCCTCCTGACGGTGTACCCCTCGCAGCGGATCTCCAGCCTAACAACAGCGTCGCCGCTGTGAATTTGCATGTTCAGCGGTGACGTCCCTCCAGCGTCACGTAACGTGACTCACGTTGCGCACAACATGGAACTCAAAGGTTTCAGATCCGATTTCTGCTAACCGAATAACTCTAGATCGTCCTCCATGAGCGCTTCCGAGCTCACCTTGTAACCGCCGTTGACCGACTACCTCAAGGAGGGCCACCCTTCCTCAACTAGGATAGTAGAACTGAGTGCTGTAAGGAGCGGAGACGCATCAATCTGCAGCACGATGAATCTTCATCATCATCCTGTGATGGAAAATTATTGTACGAGCAAACGAATGAGAATACATCACTACTACTTCCGTAAATCAACACAGAATAACCACTTATTAAAAATGCAAAGTTCAACTCAGAATAGGGCCGCATACCGAGAATGCGTAAGTGTTCAACCTTCTCATTCCACGACCATGTACTACTTATACAGTAGTATCGCATCTATCAGAGTCCCACATATACCAGGCTGGTCTCTGAATACCTCATCCACAGCATAAGTCGGTTTGGATAATACCGCTCAGCCCTTATGGACTCTTCCATACGATACGGTAGTCGGAAGGAACAATTCGATCTAAACATATGGGGGGATAGTATCAGCTGAAGAGTATAAAAACTATTTCAGTTAACACAACATCGGGTCTCTCCCGAGCGAAGCCATGGAAACAAAATCGTGGACAGTGATGGTCATTACTGAGATGAT
>NW_003212281.1:98821-108367 GCF_000006405.1 Perkinsus marinus ATCC 50983
CTGGCTTAGGGTCGTATCCTCCCGCTGCTACCTGAGACCGTCGTTACGTAAAAGTTTATCATTAGGAAATGATAATGATAATAACTATGATTGAGCTGCTACCAACATCATAAACCGATGATTTGTTGATAATCCCGCATAGGGCCGTTATGAGTGGGGGCACGCGTGCCGACCCATGCGTGTCAGTGGAGCGATGGATGTTATGCTTGTGAAAATGGACTGACTAAAACTTCGAAGAATGTGAGTGCTGTGGGGTTCGAACCCACGCGGACCATGTCCAGTGGATCTTAAGTCCACCCCCTTAACCACTCGGGCAAACACTCGACGACAATCACACGAATCGGTACTGACTGCACGTGTGCAGTTTCATTAGAGATGCATTCTACGGTGTCGGGATACAAAAACTCGGACGGTCATTGATCGTCCGAGTCAACGACTTGATGGTCGTTGTGGCGGACAGCCGAGTCTCACACGGCCAAAGGTCTGGATGATCATGTGTAGCTCTTACATTTGAGCACAACTCGCGTGGCGCAGTGTATACCATACACTGTATGGCCGACGTGGGCCGGTATGCGGGTCCCGATGGAGCCTGATAGAGTCTATCAGATAGACTCTGATGCATTGGAGTCTGATAAGCTCGGGATACACAAGACTCAAGGAGGTTGCACAAATATCTATGATCAATTTCTCACAGTGGGCTGCAGTGTTACATCCAGACATGTCAGTTTCTCCCGTTGGCGCGGCTATGCCACCTCAAGGTAGGATCCTCCAAAATCTACTCTATATCTATTCCTATCCGAATACCTCGGTATTTCAGAAATACTGAGCTATTCGGACAATAATAGGAAGGAATGCTCATTGCAGAAATACTATTCTTAGGCTAAAACTATACTTTGTAAGAGTTCCTGAACACTGGAATAACACAAGACAAGCGTGATGAACAACAACGTATCACACGGTACTGATAATCCATGGCAGACACCTATGTGAATAGATTCATCGACAAACAGATACCTTACACCGTGCCTGACACGAAGTACCGGATGCGCCAATCTCGTTAGTGAGCACCATACACTGAGCTAATGTTATCAACTACCAGTGCGACTCACCGAGATGAGTGGCCAAGTAGATCTGCTATCATCGACGGTGTTATCGTCTCCCAGTCACTGTCTCAGTCCTTGTTGGTAACTATCAGGCGTACATAGTCACCAGATCAGCAGTAGGTCCCAATATACATTTTTTATGCTGGAAACGACGAGAATAGAAGATGCGACTGGGAATCCCAGCCTGGGATAGGGTAGGTGGAACCCTCGGTTACTCCTCATGGAGTCCGAATCCCACCTCCAGTTCCCGATTCACTTTTCGCATTTTCTCCGTTGTTACCATTGCAGGATCTCCCGGGTCGAGACATCAACGCCTGAGGATTACTCAATCAATTAATCGTCGGCTAAGCCTCAGCCGTCTCACATTATATCTTTCCTTCATCTCAGCGCGGTAGTTCGAATTCGCTTCATACTGGGCCGCCATAACCGTTACTGGAGTCTTACCTGATGAGCTCGAGAGAGTGGAACCCAGAAAGTCACCAAGAATAGGTTTAGAAATGAACTCACATAATTTTGGCTTGCAGGTCTTGGTCTGTACACGAAACGGCTGCATCAGCATAGACCCATACTAAGAGCACGATAACGATGCACGGTAAACCAGATGTTGGCAGAGGAAGATTGGCCTCACTTGGGACTTGTAGCGGACTCCTCCGAAGAAGAATCCTCCTGAATGATAGTCAGGAATGAGAGGGCCACGGTGAGCGTATCCTCTAGTAGAATATGAAAGATGATTGGGGGCCATGGAAATCTCGTAGTTGGAGAATCCTATCTTCTTACTTGGAACGGACAGAGCCCAAAAGGGGGAGCTCATATGGTAACTTCCCCAGATTCTAATGAGTTCAAAACCAGCAAACGTGTCTATCTGTGTGTACGAGACAGGAAAGCGAAGGATCGAGCGCATGGGGAACTATTCAAGTCGGACGTAGAACGTTTGTTGTGGCAGCGATAGGGTTGAGTAAGATGTAGTAAGGCAGTCACGTCCTCTCCGATTTTACTCATAACCTCATAAGACGATTGAGCATTGCTAACTAATGCCGAACTTTCCCTCAAGCCCTTCAACTTGGCGAGCGAGTCGCATCCCACTGTCTCGGAGACACGAACCGAGAGGCTTCCATCGGGCGGTGGATTTCCCATGTCCGCAACAGACGGCTCGCTGGCCTCGTCTTGGACAACCTTCTCGTGTGTTCTCCTGGCATGAGACTTGCCCGTGTCGGTAGTGTCGTCATTACTAAATTGGTAATGCATATAATATCCCCGACTGCGGTTGTCGTAGGAGCCCTCATCACCCTGGTCACAGGTGATCCCCAGGGATTTGAGGTCCTCAAATTGCGCGTTTCTGAGGGTGCCGTGCCGCTGACTCTCGATGGCCAGGCTCTACTGCTCGAAGCATCATCCGGTACGAGTAGGAGCTTCGTTTTCTATGGTCCACAATATGAGAGGATGTATGGTAGAGGTAGCTGTGACACGCAATATTATGGATGCTACTTCTGCCCTGGGGATAATCCTTGTGGTGACATATTAGATCGAGAGCAATGGGAGGTGCATTTCGATGACGGAACCTATCACTATGTTGAACACAACGTCACCCTTGAGATTGGCAAGTCCAAACTTTCGAACTTCACGTTCGGCTTGGTCATTTACTTCCCAACTCCCTATGTGAGAGCTCCTATGGCAACATTGGGTCTATCATTCGGTCGTCCCCGCATTCCTGAGACGTTCCTAGATCAACTGAAGAGGCGAGGTGCTATAACAACCCTTTTATACTCTGTTCACATGAATGAGGGAGGGCCTGGTATATCTGGCAATCTCATACTTGGTGGTCCATCTAAGACGCTGAGCAGCTCGCCGTTCGTTGCTTTCAGTAAGAATGTGCTCGTTGAGGGATTAAAGATAGCAGTCCCTGTGAGGACTTGCAAAGTCGTAGACTTTCGGGGGAAGAAACTCACCAACTCGCGCAAGAGCAAGTGGGCCGAGCCAGGTATTCTGGATACGGGAAATACAGCGATGTTGATTGAAGAGGATAAGTTCGAGGACATCATTGATGTTACATGGAATAGGATGAAGAAGTCAAAAGCCCATTCCCCTATAGGAGAGAAGAAGCTGCTCCTCTGTAAGAGCGTCCCATGGGATGGAATGGCGGTGTACCCACGGATTAGGAGGGAGGCTCTTCCTTATCTACCTATTCTGGCATTCCAAATTGGGGAGGTACCTCATCTCATTGACATTCACATCGAGCCCAAACACTATGTGAACTCCTGTGAAGGTACTTGCTGCAATTTGGATATCTCTACTGTTAATGAGTTCTTTCACCCACTCGTGTTGGGACATCCTTTGTTCCGTGCCTACGATGTGGAGTTCGATCTCACGAATGAGCGAGTATACTTCTCTCAAGGTTGGAGGAATTCAACGTCGTCGTTGACTCCTGGGGGATTATTCAACACCAAGGAGGTGCTGCAAAAACTGCAAACTGAAAACGACTTTCTGCGAGAGAGTCGAATTTAAAAGGCCGACCTGGGTTAAGTCGCTCAAACGGAAAAGCCCAACTTCGTTTTGTTTGATGATGTGTAAGATGTACTCCTAGGAGAAAACTTTAGTTGAGTTCAAGTATGACTCAAGGGCATGTTTCACTACAAACTAACGGTAGTGGTTTTTAGCTGAATTGCTCAATGAGATAGGTCGCAGAACTAAATCACCACCAATGTTGTTTGATCATGCCTCGAAATCTTCAGTTTGCGATTTGGTATCTAACGGTTTCAGATCGGAACCACTAAACGACTCTATAAACGATCGAGGACTCGATTGGCCTTGGTCTTTTGAGCCATAATAACACAACAGTAGAGTTTTCCCAATAGGTAAATACAACGAAAACAAAGAAAGGCTCAGTGGCTAGCTAAACTTCGAGCTAAGGGATAGTGATTCTGTGCAAATGTCTCCGGAAAAGCCTACACTCTCAAAGGAATGCACAGTTCTAGTTGGCTCAAGCTCAGCGTTGACTAGTAGTTATAGCTGAACTTGATTGAACCAGACCTAGGTATTACTATTCATTGACCAGTAGTTACCTCGTGGTCGCTGACTGAGTATCTCTCGACGTCTCGACTAACTGCTAATCTCTAGTAATCATATTGGCTTATGATAAGCCGCTTATCTTCTCCCGCTGAGCACTATTGAGAATGGTCAACTTTACTCGCTCGCTGGTTCACCCTGAACACTCTACCATACTGTTGTTGAATGTCTGTTGTCCAATAACATACATTCATTTAGTTAGTTGGGAGTAGTGGGTAGTGGAGCGAAAGCATGATGCGTTGCTACAGAACTTGTGAGATCCGAAAGTCTCAACCTCGAAGTTCTGTCGAAAAACTCTCCGAAACTTGCAACGCTGGAAGCTTCGCTCCGCATAAGTAGCAGCGAGGTTATGGGATACTCTCATCTGCCACAGAGAGTCAATTCGATGCTCTCTGTGCCAGAGCCTCTGGCTGATGACCCTCGCTTGACTACTCGTGCCTCCCAAGCCAACTTGAACAGGATGCGGGTGGGTGGGTTCAGGAAAGTCCCCATTAACTAAATGGTAACTGGATGTTAATCGATCCAACACCTCCCAACCAGAACACAAACCATTCGCTCGTTTGTTGACCTAGCCCAATAAATTGACCTTCATTTTCTTCCAGATCTACTCGTTCCAGAGTCTGCCATGTATAGAATCCCTAAGCCTAAGCTAAGGCAGAGGCTGAATCTAAATCATCGACTTCGTATCCCTCTGATCATCAAACTGCTGCTGCTCGATGATGATGAAGCATGTCCATTGCTAGAAGCAGACCATCTCCTCTGTCTCCGTCATCTCCATGACTCTCACCAGTTATCCTATTTGCCGCTACGAAATCACGCATGAACAGGTGAAAGAGCAACGCGTCATGGATTATGTGCGAGCATCCTCAATTTCTCACATGCCTCTCCGAAGCGTAATAGCATCATCCTCTTCGATCCTTCACCCCTCTCCCCATCATCCTTCGTCATCACCCTCACACTGCTCACCTCTCGGCTAGCAATAGACCGTCGACATTAACTTAACAACGAAACACTGATCGACTTAGTGTGAGCCGAAAGTCGCTGTTTATATTAAGTCTATCACCATCACGTCGCCGATTCATCACCCGATGATCTCGACATACTTCGAGCACGTGGAGGACCTACGAACATAAACAATGAATAGTAGACGTAGACGATTCCCAAGCTCGGAAACGTAAGAATATCCCAAGTCACGAATCTAATCCTAAAGCTGTACATATTCGGTCTGTTACCAAAGGCTTTGATATTATCCTCACCCGACTTACTCATCTCGCGGTTCCTCACGCTAGGACTTGTCCTCTTCTCCTTCTTCTGATCCTCACGGTACTGTGAATCTGGTCTCCTCCTGTTACCTCTCCCATCACGCTCCCTTGACCTTCTGTGTCTATCATCTCTCCTTACTGGACTTGCACTCTTATCACTTCTCCTCACCCCACCGCGGTCTCTCGATACTCTTTCATCTTTCCTCTTCACATCACGTTCCTTCGAACGAGGACTTCTTCTCCTCACTGGACTAGGACTCCTCCTATCACTTCTTCTCCTCTCCCCTCCCCTCAGGCTAGGATTCCTCCTATCACTTCTCCTCCTCTCCCCTTGCCTCGGGCTAGGACTCCTCCTATCACTTCTCCTCCTCTCCCCTTCCCTCGGGCTAGGACTCCTCCTATCACTTCTTCGCCTCTCCCCTTCCCTCACTGGACTAGGACTCTTCCTATCACTTCTTCTCCTCTCCCCTTCCCTCACTGGGCTAGGACTCCTCCTATCACTTCTCCTCCTCTCCCCTTCCCTCGGGCTAGGACTCCTCCTATCACTTCTTCTCCTCTCCCCTTCCCTCACTGGGCTAGGACTCCTCCTATCACTTCTTCTCCTCTCCCCTTCCCTCACTGGGCTAGGACTCCTCCTATCACTTCTCCTCCTCTCCCCTTCCCTCGGGCTAGGACTCCTCCTATCACTTCTTCTCCTCTCCCCTTCCCTCACTGGGCTAGGACTCCTCCTATCACTTCTTCTCCTCTCCCCTTCCCTCGGGCTAGGACTCCTCCTATCACTTCTCCTCCTCTCGCCTTCCCTCACTGGGCTAGGACTCCTCCTATCACTTCTTCTCCTCTCCCCTTCCCTCACTGGGCTAGGACTCCTCCTATCACTTCTTCTCCTCGTTCTCCTCACTGGACTACTGCCGGCCTCCTCACTCTTCACCCTGGTCCGGCGCCCAATAGACGTCCGATGCCTATTCGGGGAGGTATCCGAGGGCTCGCTTTCACTACTACTAGACTCCGACGACGAAGATGATGATGATGAGGATGAACCTACCACGAGAAATGTTCAATACAGAGGAGCTACATGAGAAGTCACAAAGGAATGGTATGAGATACACAAAGATAGAGAAATCTATACACGATGACTTCTACTGCTCTTCTTCTTGTCACCATACCAACAGATCAATCATCATTGCCGTATACCTCAAATACCTCTCCCTATCGACTACCCTCGACAAGCTCATCCCATCATCGCTCGTCAAATTCTATACAAGTGCTTTTACTCTCTAAAGAGTTTATTTTTCCTCGTATGTGTTTCTCGTTAACGAATGAGAGTTTTGAGCTGAAACTTTAGCAAAGCATAGCTATCATACACTTGAATGGAACTGTAATATTCGCAACCGCTACTGAGATATGAGAAAATATCTCAATAGGAAGCCGTTCACTGCAAAGTCGTTGACTTAACCCCCCATATCTCATGCACCCACTATTACTACTATCATCATCATCACTACTGCTATCCTCATCCGAGTCATCCTCCACCGCAGCGGCCGCAGCCCTCTCAGCAACCTCCCTTGCTTGGACCTGTTGAGGTAGAGTGATGCTCGATCTTCCAAAAGGACTCTCAAGTCACCTCCTGTAGAAGTTGGCGATGCTTCTTAGTCAACGCTCCAAGGCCGATAGCCGAGAAGAAGTTGATGGCGAATCTAGAGGTAGGATATGAAAGATACAAAACAGGTCCGATAAGAGCCTACCTCATATGATGGGTCGTATCCTTCGGTAATATACCCGCAAGGGCTTCCTCATAATTCGGATCGTTTAGACGGTGATACAGTTTACGGAGTCCCCACACCTTGAAAACATACCAAACTCGACCACTTGCCGTTCGTCAATCAAATTTAGGAGATCCCTCACTAGTTACAGAAGTGTACAAAAACCCATGAAAGTCTTCCTGAATTTCCTTAGAATTTTCATGTTGACATCAACAGGCATAGCTAAACATGCGCATATTTTTCTACACTATTCATGGTTCACCAACAACCCCTCAAAACTCTCAACACCATTTACCACGGAAGTCATCTCAACTACTACTACAACAAACTAATTTAGGATAATATGCATATAGCTGCAAACATGACAATATGAAAATTCTGAGAAAATCTTCAGAAGTCGCGACGAATTTCTACCAAACTTATACGTAAACTCCTACAATTTGTGAGGAAACTCTCGAGCTCAGCTGAGAGGAGCAAACACCAGCGCTGACACTCTCACAAACAGCATACCTTACCTCGCTGAGATACTGGAAAAGATTCTTTATAAAGATACGTGTAGCCGAAGTAGTGGTCTCCTCAGTCAACTGAATGCACTTCAATACCTACAACAACAAAAATATCAACAATTCCCTATACGCTTCGCTCCGCCTGCCTACTTCCCAACTTATCGCATCACTCGCCAAAAGATGACCATAAAACTTCGCTACGTTACGAATCTTGTTGGTCTCGAGTCGATGACACGTCTCGTATTGGTCCAGGAAATTGGCCTCGAAATTCTGTCGGTAAACTTCCACCAAACGACTGAGGCGTTCAGCCTGAACAAAGAGAACACATTTCAAATCGTCCACACAAATTCTAATTTAACTTTTATGCAACCGATGCACTGACAATTATTTTCCACCATATAAAGGGAATAATTATAAGAACTGATTGAGGAATAAATCATCATACATTTAATATTCGCTGAACTGATTTCAAATTCAAATTGGAAATTAAATTTCGGGAAAAATTTCAAATTTTAATTATGCAAGAAATTACTTCAAAAATTATGTAAATTTGATTATGCATATTCGGTTCCTCAGTGGAACACGGTATTAGAAATGGAGACTATCCCTCAGCCAGCCATTGCAATGATCCTCACCTGAAGAGCATAAAAGCTATTGAACGTCCTTTCCATCGCACAGCAGTCGATCAACATCGTACAGATCTGACAAAAATGCATAACAAAAATCACTTCGCTCCGCTAAATAATGTTACCTCTTTCTCCTGCCCCTCTCTAATATTCAGACTGAGAATCTTATGTACGCACTCCTCAAAGTTCACAGACGACATGATGCACAAGTACACTGAGGGAACACGACCATCGCTTGGGAATTCCATGGCGCGCGGGAAGTTTATGCAACTCTTACGACTTCAAAAACTTCACAATTTCCCACCTGTTCGTCGTAGATCAACAGTAGCTTGCTCAGTGTAATCGATAATCTCTTGAGTCGCCTTGGCCTGCTGCTGTCCTTCCTCATCCTCTTCTTCTTCCGCTTCGCTGTCCTCCGATGATGACGACGAAGACTCTGAAGTCAATCCCAATGCATACCACTCCTCCCTCATTCCTCCGAACAAATGAAGGTAATACACTATGTTCTACATCTCCATCACTGTGAATAAACACATACCTAATGAACTATAGCCCAATACACTACTAATGCGTACGAACTATCCGTAAAAAATGCTTATCGAGCACTCGAATGATCATACTCCACAACTCGGTATTCCATCAACCCTTCAAAATGTCAGTACTTACCTCCATCACTCTCGCCTCCTCCCTCTTCATCACTACTCTCTCCTTCTAACAGCGATTTACTAAATGCCTTCCACTCCCCTTCCTCCTCCTTATACCTAAATTTATTTTTTTATTTTCATGCCATAATTCCCTCCCATCCTACTGTGCCGGGGTTTCCGCCCTGAAAATATTCAAAATATTTTCACCATCAATTTCCCCATCTCTTATGGCAATATCGTGCGTATACCTGATTTCAATTTAAATTACCACACTTCCCATACCGTAACTCACTGATCTTCCTCATCGATCAGCTCCAACTCGGGAACAACTCCAACATGATCAGGTAGGAAGTTTTGCCGCAATATAGCAAAGAAGTTCTCAATCGCATATTGCACCCTCTTGTTTTCCAACTGACCTGCTCATCAAAGTAAGAAAATATGCATATGCTCAAAATGCGGAAATTATGAGCAAATCTTTGGGGAATTTCTCCTTGGGTTTTTGTACACTACCCAAATTCGTGTGTAAACCTCAACTTTGAAACTCCTGAGCTCAGCTGAGAAATCAAACATATATTTCTCCAC
>NW_003212281.1:108467-111977 GCF_000006405.1 Perkinsus marinus ATCC 50983
CAACATACTTCAACACTATCGGTAGTGAGCTCCTCCAGGAACAACAGACACACTCTCATTATAGTGAATCTACACACAACAACCAAAACAGGTCGCAGGTTCTATTCCCACCACAACCTCATTTTACCACCATTTTCCAACAACAAGCCTTAAAAGAATGCACAAACCGCGCGAATAACAACAACAGTATTGTATCAGTATTGAATCTTGATAAGAAGTTGGCCAAGTGTAGACGATTCGACAGGGACACGTAGGAGTTTCACCCGTCTCACAGGGGAGTGGCGAAACACTCTGTGGAAAACGCGATATTCGCGACATAGGTTTCTCACCAATGTTTTTCTCATATCACAGGTGAAACTCCGTTACTCCGAATTTCAATATAAATGGTAAAATACTCCCCGAGTAAATAGAAAACTCCTTTTCCGACGACATTAATGATCATACCATAATTTCGATATTACTCTGATATAACCTTCTGGTTCATGAGATGTGCCAACATCTTGCATGCCGCCGTCAACACTATCTTATCGTTTCTAGCATATGCACGCCTGATACCACACTTCCATCAACAACAAGGACAAGGACAGCGACTATTCATAACATACCGAAACATAAGTGCAGCCCTGTTCGCTATCAGCTCTCCCACTTCTGGTAGTCGGGAATTTACCACTGCCACCAACGCCGCATATACGTGAGTGAATCCTGGAGAGGCCTACAACAACAACACCCTCAACCCTAAATCTTCATACTGCGTTACGTATCTTCTTTATTGTTACATATCGGATGTAAGATATATACACAGCGTTAACACAAAGCAGTACAACAACACGGAAATAGGAATCATATCCAGAAATCTTCATACTGCGTTAAATATCTTTTCTCACACACTATGATATAAATACGTATAATAATATGATCTACTACAAAATAATTCCATAGGGATACGTTTTATATAGATTTAATATATAATTTATATGCAATTAGATATTAATTTATTATATATTTTTTAATTTATATTTATGCGCCAATTCCATACCACACCTTCCCCACATTACCATCTGTGCTCTTAATATAGCTCTTGCAAAGAGCCCCTTCCCTCGTAGTAGATTCAACGTGAATAGTTCCCCTCGAACTATGTCCTTTATATTCCCAACTGATACTTTATTCACTAAACCATTTATGGATTTCCTCAATGCTTCCCACTCCTGCCGTTGGACTTCAGGACCTGATCACAACACACAAACTACATCATAATCATGTTATATATAATCCCTATATCACCATATAATAATTACTATAGATATATCATATGTTATCGTCTACCTTATATTTTATTATTATTTACATTATACAGGAAATATGACAATACCAAAAATACAACTTTTTGCATTTATACAGTTGATCCACCGAGCATTGAGAGAGTGATAGTCACAAGATTTCATTTTGTACAACTTCAATTCGTGGTCAAAAGTTGACGAAAATGATGGAAACTCCGCGAGCAGTGTGCAACAAAAAACTTTTGCTACTATTACCATCAACTGCGCGATGACAAAGTGAAATTAATATTCGTGAAAAATTACTCGAAATTGTTCAACATAAATTCTTTATACCTCTAAGTTGCGCGAAGCTATCTCCTCTACTACCAAAACCAGCTTTTGCGCCCCTTGCTACTCTTTGCACACTTACAAAATGCATTGTTTTCACACACTAATAATTCTTCGGAAACTACATATAATGTGATACACGTACAATAATCAATAATTCATCAAGAGTTGCTGCTTCATCTCTCATTCCTATTACTATTACTACCAAAACTGTACTTCGCGACTTCTCGTACAATTATGCATTATATCGTGTTTATATGTACACTTATAAACGACTCATCAAGTATTGCTGATTCATCTCTCCCCCCCACTACTACTACCAAAAGCTTCCTTCGCTTCCTTCGCTGCCTCAGCTTGCATTCTCGCCAATTTAAATGGAGGAATGTACACACCTCCAGATCGACCTTAATAATAACAACAGTTCAAAGCCATCATACCACACCTTTACCAATTATTATTACCAAGATTCTCAAGTTGTCGCTTCCTCTTCTCCACAGCATCAACCTCAGTAGTCGTAGTAGTAGTCGGCTGCTCTGGAGTGACGACAGTTTTCGCCTCCTTCTCCTCCTCCTCCGCCTGTGTTGAGCTCATACTAGGGGGAGTGGGAGTAAATAATACTATCACTCATAGTAGCAGCACTTTGTACATAATATTAACCTCCAACTGATCCTCGAGTTTTACGACCAGTTTTACGTGAAGTGGCTTGATAATACTCTGCGAAAAACTCTCGATATTATCCGCAGTATGCAGTGGTTTGGGGAATATGTTCTTCATTAGTGTTTATAATATCACAGAAGATATGTTCTACTCTGGCACCACTTTGGCAAGTAATTGATATTAATATACTCTTCTAATTGATATTATACATACCAATTCTAATATGATAAAAACACTAGTGAAAAACATATTTCACGACTACTGCATATCACCGCGAATATCGCCTTTTCACAGAGATGAGTGTGTTTTACCGCCGGCCTATGGCCCGCTTTGATCTTCTTAGCTCGTTGATCATCTCGCACTGACTCGTCGCGCATGGCCACCCTCTGAAACCGCCTCAACATCCGCACAACCGGAAATTGTCTTTATATACATGAGTATCTGAGGCCCGCTATCGCTATCCCATTTCTTACCAAGTCACGTAGCTGCGCCGCCGCCGCGAGAGAAATATAATCCCCAGGTTCGATCCCCGGTCTGGACACAATTCACCAGTTTTTTGCAAATTGCAAGAACAGCGCGTTTTGGGTCCGAAACGGTCTTTTACTTCTTGACCAAGGATTATTGACGAAGTGGTTGGTGACACGAAGATTTGAATTCAATGGTCATCCCATTGCCACCTCGGGGGGAGGATTCCTCCCGGAGGAACTCAAAGCCATCGAGATCCTTATGCTGTTGTCCGTGGTGCACTTCAGAGTCTTGATAAGACCCGCTGTCCCGTGCAACAGCTGCGGTTATACTACTCCGTACGTTGAGTCGACGTCGTCGACTCTTCACCAGTAGCGAATCACCACTCTCTCCAGCTATCGTTTGTCGTGGTCATATGAAAGCTTCATCCGGCCCGTTTGCTTCACAGGAGTCTCGTGAAATTAAGGATGCTGTTCTCGAAGCGTTAGAACCACCAAGTTGGTGGGAGTCCCACCGTGGGACAATATGACTGCTGATGCGTATATGAATGAGGTCCGTGATGGTCAAGATATAACTCTCCGAGAGTTGGCTGATGTTTGGTGGTTGCGTCGACGCTCTGTACGAGATGAACAAGTGCTCCGACGGATAGTAAAAGAAAGGTCACACTTGAAGAAGGTAGGGAGACTATTGAGTATGTCCTGAATTTACGTGCTGGTCCTAGTGACTAGTCACGGGCAGGAGTGTGCTGGATCAGCAGATATCGATAGCGAGAAGTGAGAGTGTT
>NW_003212281.1:112077-118043 GCF_000006405.1 Perkinsus marinus ATCC 50983
TTTGACGGATATCTTCACCAGCTGCTAGTCTCCCTTCAAAGCCCGGACCGATATCGATCCAACCCTCGTCACTTACTTCTTTCAAGTAAGGACGGATGAGTTGCTTTGGGTCACTGGGCCGTTTCTCGGCATAGTCTACAGTCGGAATATCTTTCTCACGGTCAGGTACACGAGAGAGGATACCGCTGAGCTTACGATCTACCCAATTCGGCGTTGCTCCCGAGGTAGACAAGATCTCTCTAGGTCCATCGCTTAAGACATATGGTTCATCTGTGATGCGGCAGATTTGCACCGTAATCTCTTTGGTCTCAGTTTGTGAGTCACTCCCTCGACTACGCTGCTCACTCGTTGCTTTACGCCAAGCTTCTCTCGGTATCTTGGTGGTTCTCGATCGGATGGATTCCCTCGTGCGATTACCGCGACCGCTTCTCCCTGACTTTGCGTAATTGTGAAAGTGCTCTTCCAGGTCAGTGAGCTCTTTCTCACTTTTATCCGATCTAAAAGCCAGCGTGACCCCAATGAGCGACAGAGCCCGTCGCCCGAGCAGAACTCGCTCGGAGTGGCCAGTTCGGGATTCTACAACGATGAAAGGTAGGTGATAAACCCGATCACTTCCATCGCTCTTCCACAGTTTCACCGGGATGATCGCTTCTCGTTGTGAGACTTCCGAATTGCTGTCGGCGTAGATCAGACGGACTGGCCTTAATGTGTTAGATACGGCAGCGAGCCCTTGGTCTTGGAGTCGATTCACCAAATCCACAGATATGACCGAGCAAGCAGCTCCAGAGTCCAAGAGCACCTCAGAAGGGAATAACCCAACGCCGCCAAGATCACATCGAACAGTAGGGGCGTGATCGTCTTTATCGATTGATTGAATATAGCGGTGGTCGTGAGATCCATTCAGTAACTCGGAATAGGCAATGTGGATCTCGACCATCTCCTGCTTCGCAGCCACTTCTGGGTTCATTCCGTCGCTGGTCTCTTGCTCTCTGAGGGGTCCTTCTGCTGTCGCCGTCCGTGATCGCGGTTCGAGGGTGTTTTCTTTTCAGGGCATAATCGAGCAATATGGCCTTTGCGCTTACATACTCGACAGTCGATATCAGGGCATACTGCCATCATGTGCCCGCTTCGCTTGCACGCTGTGCATTCGATGCCTTGGGGAACTGGACATGAAGCACGGATATGCTGATAGCTTCCGCATCGGTAACAGTACTTTGCATTGGAGTTTCTGGACGATATGCGGTTATCTCGCTCACCGTTAGCGTTCATGTTCTTCTGTACCTCCCGCTTCGTTCCAGAACTCGTTTGCTCAGATAAACGGAAGAACTCGGCAGTATCGGCGAGGATATCAACTGGAGTAGAGTAGATGTCGGGCCCGTAAAACTGGTCGAGTCTTCCCTTGAGCCAAGTTGGTATACCGCTCAGAATGCGTTGACGATATTCCTTGTCAGATAGATCTCTGCCATCCGAGATAGCCTGGCCACATTCTCTCACTCTTGAGAGAAAGGCCGTGACTGTCTCCTCGTGTCTGAGGACCAGATTCTCGAATCTGTGGATCGTCCTTCCCTGAGACCAACACCGAGAATATCGAGCACTGAGAAGCCGGAGAAGTTCCTCAGCAGCATCCTCAGCTTCCTCGTTGATATTTCTCATGCATTGCTGAGCATAAAGGAGCTCCACTCCCTCTAGACAACGCATGATAAACAGGCAGGCATTCAGTCCAGTAAGGCGGTAGGAGACCGCAGCAGTTCTCGCACGGCTTGACCACTCTTCGAAGGTCTGCTGAAGCTTCTCAGACTTCGCTACTGACCATGGACAACCTTGTGGAAGCTGGAGTCGATAGACGGGGATGTTGGCGCTCGCCTTTCCGCTCGAACTTTGGTCGCCGGATTTGTGTTCCCAGTGCTTCAGGGAAGTTACTATCGAGCTCAATAAAGCATCATATTCTGTAGATCCATCGATAAGGGGGCTGATACTCAATTCGTTGTAGCTCTGGACGGTCTTCAAGGATACAGCTAGGGCCAGCACATAACGGGATTGGCCTTCCTCTCCGTATCCAATGTCACGTAGAGCCCAAGCTATCCTCTGATAAAGCTTGTAGACGCAGTCCTCGTACTCTTCAGCATCGATACCAGTTTCACTCTTTGTGACACTGCTAAGAGTGTCCTTCGCTTTCTTCAAAGTAGTGGCTAGCCTCTTGGCAACACGTGCTATCTCGCTGGAAATTCTCATCGGTCGTACTCCCCGATCGCTCTCATCGAGTAACCAATCTCCAAGCCCATGGACAATCTCACATATGGATGGCGAGGGTGGGTCATCAAGGTCGTAGGACGCTAAGTGCGGGCTCACAAGGTCCTCCGCACTCCAGTGACGGTGGGGTGCCGGCCAGCCCAAATTCCATCTTCATGGTTTTGCTGAGAGGCAAGCGGCTCTGGGGATACTTACGGATATTGGCGAAGGGTGGGAATACTCGTCGTACAAGATGCTGATATTGTCAACTCATCAGTGGCCCACTAATAGTGGGGGTAGAGGATCCGCTCCGAGGAAAAGTCGGAGAAGGGTAAGAAATGGTCTCGTAAGATGGGAACTTGAAGCTCTCATCCGTATGGTCCCTTTACTATCGCATATTTCGGTAGTATCGATCCTATAAGTCATGCCGGTCTGAAGAATCGAGTGGCACTCCGCCTCCCTTGTATGCACTCACTCTCTGTTGCCAATCCAGTAAGTTCATCAAAGTTATCGCCTCTGATACCAAGTCAGGTTGGGCTGTGGCACAAACCCTTCATCAGATGATCTGTGATGAAGGTGTGGCTAGACAGTCTTACTTAGGCTTTTAGTTCTTGACCAAGGATTATTGACGAAAAGAAGTGGTTGGTGACACGAAGATTGGAATTCAATGGTCATCCCATTGCCACCTCGGGGGGAGGATTCCTCCCGGAGGAACTCAAAGCCATCGAGATCCTTATGCTGTTGTCCGTGGTGCATTTTGAAGTCTTGATAAGTTCCGCTGTCCCGTGCAACAGCTGTGGTTATACTACTCCGTACCTCGCGACTCGACGGTTGAGTCGACGTCGTCGACTCTTCACCAGTGGCGAATCACCACTCTCTCCAGCTATCGTTTGTCGTGGTCATATGAAAGCTCCATCCGGTCCGTTTGCTTCACAGGAGTCTCGTGAAATTAAGGATGCTGTTCTCGAAGCGTTAGAACCACCAAGTTGGTGGGAATCCCACCGTGGGACAATATGACTGCTGATGCGTATACGAATGAGGTCCGTGATGGTCAAGATATAACTCTCCGAGAGTTGGCTGATGTTTGGTAGTTGCGTCGACGCGCTGTACGAGATGAACAAGTGCTCCGACGGATAGTACTAGGAAGGTCAAACTTGAAGAAGGTAGGGAGACTATTGAGTATGTCCTGAATTTACGTGCTGGTCATAGTGACTAGTTACGGGCGGGAGTGTGCTGGATTCAGCAGATATCGATAGCGAGAAGTGAGAATGTTGGAGCCACTTAAAGACACAAAAAATGTCCTCTAATGGAGGACCTCCATGGTTGTTCCGTGCGTGTGATATAGCTATGCATCTAGTGTCAATCTAGTATGCTGGTCTGGTACTCTTGAACTTCCATAGATCAAACAACTTACATGACGGTGTTGTTAATCTCAGGTTCTGCGTGAGATTAGACGGTGTTTCGTTAGCTCTCTTCAACTGAAACCGTCATACACACGAGTGTTCAGTGGCCGTTTCCCTCAGTTGTGATTCTCATTTCCGCTACTGCAATGCAGATTCTGCTACTGCATGATGCGGCCCGTATATCAATGAGGAGCGTCCACCGAATCAAGTTCACAGCCCGTGAATCACAGGGGAACCTTGTGGACCTCGACTCGAGGTCCTCGAGTTCTGAGTCATAACTCGAGTCGCCTCGCAGCGAGTGATAACTTATAACACCAACTCATAACTCCGAATTCAACACATTTGAGAGCCCGTATCATACGAGTCGTATGTGAAATGATGGGGAAAAGGGTGAGAATTATTTCTTCGTAAAATGTGGCTTCCGAAAATACTCACATGAAATGAAAGGCGAGAGATAGTAATTCTCGAAGGAATGATGGGTTGCGCCTGTCTGGAAACATCGAAGACATTCTCTTAGCTGTATAAGAAGGATTTCTCATTTCCGATATAGGATAGTTACTTGGTACACACAGATGGGCCAGTACTCAGTTGCGGTTGTTAGCCGAAACACACCGCCTCCAGGGTGTCTGAGAAACTTTCCACAGAAACTTTCTCAGAAAATTTCCGCGAAAGTTTCCAAATTTTTCCGCGAGTGAAATTTTTCAGGAAACTTTTGCTGAGTGTGCATTTTCGATGTTAGAGACCTTTTATTCATCTCATACAGCCTCATGATTGTTAGAATGAAAGAGTCGCTTAGCTACTCTGACCCAGCATGCCTCGAATAAAGGAAATACCTCGCTTCATGTTAAAACCTCAAGTACTGGGCGGAGAATCTCGATTTAGCCAGACCTCTTAGAGAATAATTGTTTCACACTAGATTACTCAGTATGTCTTCCATAGGTGGGCAGTCTTTCGCGGGCCCTGGCCAGGCGAGACAGTCAGGGACTTTGATCCAACATGGAATGGCAATGACATTACCATTGTCAGCTGATGATTGGCTCAAAATGAGCCGCTCAATGTATATTCTACACTGAGCCATCCCAACTTCTACAATATAGAATCTTTCCAATGAAAGTTTGAATGGCAGCTCCCACTTCAAAGCCTTTCCAAAGGGAGTCTACTGATTTCAAACTAAGTAGTCCTCCGAATCTAAGCTAGGGGTGGAATACGATGATCTAGAATCCCGTCATGTGCAGCGCGGCGCCACTGGCGTCATGATGCAGCATAAAGGAGTAATCGAACAAGTTACTGTTGACGGTCGCCGGTATATGAATTCACTCGCACATGTGACCAACACGATCGGCGGCAAAGTTCGTACTAGTTGATTTAGCAAACAGGAAGTTCTCAAATGCAATATGATGCCCACGGAGGCTTGCAAGAATGAATTGTGTCAACGCATTTGCTTTTAATTTCGCGAATATCCCTTCCCCACCAATTGTGAAACTTTCCGAAACTTTCGGAAAAATTCTCGGAAAGTTTCCTCTGAAACTTTCCGGCATTTTGGAATCCCTTTTCCGACACCCTGACCGCCTCCGGGGTTGGGGACTATCAGTCAGAGCTCCGCACTGCCTCCGCTCAACACGGCTCTCCTAGGCAATGGTCCGAGAGTACCATCGATGAAATCGTTGATCATGAAAAGAGCCGTGCGTGGCTGGTCGATGGGTACGAAATGGCCAGCTTGGTATACCTATAAGGGAAGTGCTGTAGAATGTTGAGTTCTTAATACTCTGAAGAAGCCAAACATTCCCTTTCTCTTCCAGCGGATACTGCGGAGTGAACCAATATATTCAGCATACTCAATCACTGAATCAACCTGAGGCTTGAAAGATTGGAAGCAGGAAAATATGTATCAGATCATTGAATGATCATCTCTTGATCGGCAGCAAACACGCCTACTGGGTATTCATAACGGGGAGCTTTGAGGAATTCATCACGCCCTGGCCAATCCATCGCATCCGCCACATGCTCGTAACCAATCCAGTTACATTGGTAATCTTGATCTCCGGCATATAGAAGAACCTTATCGAGGAGCTAGCAGTTAGCTGCTAACTCGAAATGAGATAAACCTCACGATCCAAAGAGTCACACTGATGCATCGAAGATATTCCAACTCAATGCCGGCTACAAAGCAATCAGTGCTATGTCCAAGCAAAGTCCGTTGCCAAGAATATTGTACGTATTATTCTCATATTGGGCATGGATTGCTTCAATCATGAAACAACATCAGGCAGCAGCAGAATGGACATCACTCATGAAAGTCGAGTTCAACATCGGTTGGCAGCCTGTCAATGGCAG
>NW_003212281.1:118143-122468 GCF_000006405.1 Perkinsus marinus ATCC 50983
TCAACGCCTTAGCATCCCCCTTGCCGTCAAATAGGTCTTAGCAGAGCAATGACCATGTTGACCTCCGTCCCCGAGATTCGAACTGTGCCTCATGACATGCACAACCAAACTGACCAGAGTCAAACTCCTTACGAATAAGCCCTTTCCTTCCTTGTCCTTTCTAGACACTTGACCGTACATAATAGCACCCTCCTCAATTTCTGTTATCTGACTCTTATCCTTTTGTTCACAATTGCGAGACCAACCTTAAAAAAAGACAAGTAAAAACAGTCAATGACTTTCGCTCCGTCGTACCCTGTTCTTCGTCACGTCCACTGAAGTAATTGCTATGTCCTTCACAGAGGTACCCACAGGATATCTGGACAAGTTCAAGAACAGATGGTAAGAGTAAGCTCGCGTGTACATATTACAATTTGCCAGCTTCCTCAGGAGTGACCGGATGCTCCGCGACGTTGCCGAGCAAAACACGGCCGGTCAGCCACGGTGAAAGTGCGACGAAGACTCCCGAAGAGCTCACGCTAGCTACATATCCAGAGACCTGACACAACGTCATGGAATGCCTCTGCCAGGGATTGAACTCGCGTCACCTTCCCTCCTTCCTTGAGGTCTTTGGCTCCCTTAGGAAGACCCTTCACATGAGCCCGGCTGATCGATTTGAGGCAGAGCTCAGTAGGCGTACGGCCACTACCGAGGCTGACCACCACTAACGCCGGTGCTAGCATTCCCGGTGTCAGCGGAGACAAAGGACTAAAGGCAAAACAAAGTCATTCTAGCCGCATAGTACCCATACAATACGAATACCCGAAGACCCCTGATTCAAAC
This sequence comes from Perkinsus marinus ATCC 50983, assembly GCF_000006405.1. NCBI lineage: Eukaryota > Perkinsozoa > Perkinsida > Perkinsidae > Perkinsus > Perkinsus marinus. The sequence goes on from NW_003212281.1 coordinate 118,966, forward strand.
CCTCCAAGCCTTACTTTGCCCTCCAATCATCACATGCCATAGTAGCATGAAGCCTCCCCTTATGACCACCAGGGAGCTCCACTATACGCTGGATCGCAGCCGACTTATGGCTGGACACTCGAGCGGTAGTAACCACAGAACCCTCCTTCACCTGAATGATGATGCTCTAAATTACATACCATCCATCTCTCACATCATTACCTCCTCCACAGCAGTGAGCTCTATCTTCTTCTTAGTGACCACTTCGAAGGCCCTCACTTCCTCATCACTTAGCAGATGTCCAGGCTTATACTCCTCCACAGCTTTGGGCAGGTCCACCGCACGCAACTTGCCCAGCATCACCTAAAGCCAAGAATCATTATCATTCCGCAATCCCTCAGTGAGCTCACCTTGCAGTAGTTGCTGGAGGTATCGTCATGGTCACCAAGATGCTGGCGGAAAAATCTAGAAAATAATAATCGATCCGTTCAAGCCACAACATATAACACCAACATACTTAGCCTTCTGCGCCTTAGTCATATTGCCCAACTTGCCAGCCTCCAACTGCGTATGTGAGCTCATCTCCACCCCAGGAATGTCGACCATGATGAACATCTCATCGTCGTTCACCGAAGAGACGGCGCAACCAACCAAAGGGGCCGCACAAAGGGAAGCTGCATTCCACTTGTACAACTGGAAAAGACGATGGAGTAAAAACGACCGAGCTTCCTAAGTAGCCACCTACCTTGCAATCTTCCTTATCCTTCTTCGGATCTCTAACGCTGATGTTCCACTGATTGGCACCACTAGCCGAGAAGGCCGTCACATGGGATGAACCCACCACTCGCACAGAAACAACCGAACCAACAGGGTACCTGCACACATGGTTAGTCTCCACTGTTATCATTATAGAGGTCGCCAGATCGATTCTCAGCGAGTGCATTTCTTACTCTTTGGCCAGCTTGCCTCCTTCCACACCAGGACGACAATGAGCCACATGCATTGTAGCCCGGATATTAGGTGCAGCGACCATAATCACTCGAGTCGAAGTGTGACCAACAACCTACCATAACACAGAATGCAACATGCTGGGATCGAACCCACGTTCCCCTTAGACACCTCCATAGACAATTCCTTCCCTTCAACCAATTCCTCAACATCCTCAACAACAGACACGTCTGCTGCGAAGTTCCCTCCTTCACCCGGCGTCTTGCGAGCCTTCTTAGCCTTTGGTTTTTCATCAACAAGTACACCAACCCCTTCCTCAGAGGCCGTCCTAACCTTAACCGCATCTTCCACATTAAGGCTTCTCGGCCCACTAGTGACCAACAAGATCCCTCCCGAGCTTGTAAGCACTGTAGTATACCCAGCCCTAGTAGACATAACCTTCCCCTCAACTTCAGAACCTCCCTCGCTGTGCTTCCTCTTGCCACCTGCTTTAGCCTCTTCTCCAATCTTGCACGCGTACACAACAGATCTCACGACGTCAACGTCAACAACCTTAACCTTCACATCACTGCCACTCTCCAACTCCCCAACTCCCATTTTCAATAACAGTCCAGCAGCAGCCTCGAACTTAGTCAATTCAAGCATCCATCCATAGGGTTTCTTCTTGCCAACCTTGGCATCGACCACCTGTCCCCTCTGGGGTATCCTACCACTCCCCAACCACTTCTCAAGCCTCAACTTCGCCGCAGCCCTGAGCTCCTCCCGAGCTGATAATTCGCTGACCGCCGCCACCGCGCGAGGTTGCATATCCATCTTGAACATATTCCTCTCAGCATCAACCGACGACACCACTGCAGTAGTGACCGTCTGGCCAACCTCAACCGCCTCAGAAACCTCCTCAACGAAGCCTTCTGCCAGCTTGGGTTTCGGTACCAGACCAGTAACCCCACCGACACGAACAAATGCACCGAAGGTGGTCACGTTAGACACGAAACCAACAAGGCCTTCCCCCACCTTAATCTTCGAGGGTATCTCCTCCTGACTGATGCCAAGGAGCTCCCTATACTTCTCGTCTTCGACCAGTACCGGCTTACACGTACCCTCTACCGTACCATCGTTCATAACAGCAGTCACTAGAACCTTGGCGAGCGGGAAATGTTGCAAATCTTCCTTTTTCTCAACACGCTCCATCACAGCCACTGCCATATCAGGATCGTCTGCCAACTGCATCACTGGAACTAACACGTCCATACCTCCCACACATCGGATCTTTACACACTGTCGACCACCACTGCACTTGTCCGCTCCCTCAATGGTCTCAACTGCCAGGACATCGCCAACCTTAGTAATCTCTCCCATTGTAGAATCTTCCATACTGTTCACTTGCTGTAGCCTCAGCCTAGTTCCCTTAGGTGAGTCGTTCTTACTCACAACCCTCACCTTCACAAGAGCTCCTTCGTGAGCACAGCCCTCCGTGACAATAGGTAGCAAGCCGAATGCCTCACCAAAGAACTTCACTATGCAGCCACCATGGTCAAGTATCTTACTCACGTACCCGACTACAACATCCCCCACGCTCGCATCAGCGTTTCTGATGAGGGCTCTCGGCGCCTCCTCATCCGGTCGACCGACAAGGGACTTCTTAGCTGTGAGGGTAACCTGGAAGCCAGAGACGAGTTACCAAAGGAGTGGTACGAAAAAATACTACCTGTCGCCTCACAGGGTCCACATTGAGAACCCTGACGCGGATCTCCGCCTTCTCCTCCGCATATCTTTTAGGAAGCTTCCTCTGATTACCCTGGTCGGTGCATTGCTCCTTCGGAACCCTTCCAGTAACGAAATCACTGAGGCTGACGATGAGGCCCTTCTCGTTGTCGAAGTGCTCAATCACTGCTTTATCGAATACCATACCAGCCGAAACTTGTTGAAGATTCACTACAGAGGCTGCCAGGACCTTCTCCTCCGCGCTGACCTACAGAGACAATCCGGCACTCCCTAGAGAAGTACGGAACCGACCTGTACAGACATCTCTAGAAGATTACTCCCCAGAGCCCTGACATCAGTCTTCTTCCCGACAGCGCCGGGCTGCCTATATGGCAGACTGCATCGAGTAGCATGAGCAACCATGAGATTCCCTCCTGCAACGAACCGCGTGCAGTCCTTCGGGATCACATCTATAACCCTAGCCGCCTAATAAGAAGCATTTTCATACCACTCCCTCCAGAACTAACCCCACCTCAATGGTCGTGCCAGCCTCTACTTGGCTCTTAATACCCTTCCACTGTACGAGGTTAGGCAACAACGTCAAGTACACCGCCCTTGTGTGCGACGACGGGTCTGCCAGTATTGCGAGTACCCTCGCCGTCACCGATTGGCCAACCTAAAACGAGTAATCATATTACGCACAGCGAAGGTTTAGGATACCAACCTTGAGGTTGGTAGTCATCGTCACATCCGTGTCATTGAGGATGGGGTGTAGCAGATGATGTTGATGCACAACACCTAAGGGCGAGCGCAAGTTCGTAGTAACGAAGAGTCGAGCCAGGACGTCTACCCTTTAACGGTCCCATGAAATC
>NW_003212281.1:122568-130222 GCF_000006405.1 Perkinsus marinus ATCC 50983
ATAAAACATTATAGTTGAGTTTCCAGGAACACCACGAGGAGGTCTCTGAGCTCGTTCCCATCTAACAGTAAATCTCAATACATTCGTCCTTGAACTAGCCCCATAAATGGACCTTCATTCAACTCCTTATTTGTGGATTTACTGTAGCCACCTATATTGTGTTCAGTAATATGGAGGTTTGGGTGGTTGCCACTGGTTTATCAAACCCGTGGCGCTTCTAAACTTTATCTCCTATATACAACATCCTAGTTATAACACCAGGTCAACCACGAAGGTCAATAAACTAGGGTGTTGTGAAACCACTCAAATGGAGATAATCTAGAAGCCCTCCCAATAAACCGCCCAAACCAGTTCATCAAGTTTCCGACATCAAGTTAATGTCCTCAGCATATGTTGCACTCGAACGCCGACAACTATGACCTGTAAACTTCATCTGATGAAGTTCATCATATCGTCAATTTCTTGCTTGGAGAAATCAAAACGCTTCGACAGTTCCATACCAAGTTGTCGAGCATTCGTCGGCAACTTCTAATAGATCTTATCAAATATTCTCGAGCATGCTGGTACACTTACAACAATCTTTGCCATACGGTGCACCACACAACATAATCCTCTATGCATACGCTGATCCCTAGAATGTACACAATCACGCACTATAGTCTCAGAGGAACCCATTTTGGTAACACCCAACTCAATCTCTATAGTCATACCTATCGATCCTTTAGATGCACCATCAATAACTTTGATATCCCTTGCTCGAATTTCCAATAACTCTCCAGGTCGTAGAGCTAATGAAATGCCTATTAGGATAGCATCCTTGGTTTGTTCAAGTTCCACCGTTCTTAACACACCAACCGGTAATTTGAACAAACTTCCCGCTATTTTTCCGGTATCGACGGAGCTTGCCTCTTTTTCGTCTGAGGTTTTATCTTACACGCCGATTGCAGCGTCCGAGCTTCCAGCTTTTCATCCGATGTCGAAATATCACCGAAACCATGTAATTGGTTGAGTGTCTTCAATCCCGATGTGTATTTCGATATCGTTGCGTACTGCAAATTTATTGATTCCACTAAACCTCTCACAAACGCAACTTCAAACCAGACAATGGGTATTCCATTCCCATGGATTTATATTATTTATACGCAGTTTCATAACCTTTTTTTTTGTTTCTGCTGATATATAAAGCTCTAGGAAATCAAGGAGATTCTTTCTCCCCTCTTCCGTTTCCGCCCTAGCTTGATGAGAAGCCCACTCAGCAGACTTGGAGAGCATCTACTTTGATGCAAAATAATTCAACACTTATTCAACACAACAAACAAACGCAACAAATTACTTTCAAATTATATTCTGTTGATGACGGGAAATCCGATTCCCATTCGACACACACCGAGTATCAACTACTAACATCGGATTATATCCTAGTTAAGAGAACACTCACAGAAACAAACTTCCAACCTCACACAAGATACCCGTATTAACTTAATACTATTAAGTATCGGGCATACATCCACAACCGGCTATCGTTTAGCTGCCATATTATCTCTCGGGCCCTGCCCCTGATGGTTAATAACTCTTTTACTCATATTAGCATCCCTTTGCTGAGTAGTAGGCGGTGAATGCTCAGCAAACTTGCAATCTTCATATGGGCCGTCTTACTTTGGTAAACCTGCATGTACCTTCCCACACCACTTTTGACATATTTCTCGCCCCAGGTGCATTCGGTTCCCCCAACATCGGGGAAACATCCGAACACACCTCTGCAAGAAGCTCAGGCTCTAGATTCTTAGCCAGAAAGATAGAGAATGCCTGATGATCTTCCATCTTGACCTCATCATGAACAAGAGAAGATTGCTACAGTCTCATGCATGACATCATTCGCTGACGATAACGTCGATCAAACGGCTGTGCTTTACCAAAACCGTGTTTATTTGATATCGAAACAAACCTCGCAGCATACCCAGTGAGTATTACTCACAGACATGTATCAAGTCCCCCTTAGTGAAAGCCCATCGCAACATCAATGGAAGCCATTGCTCGAAGGTATTAGGAGGTTCCCCCGTAGGAAGTTTCGCAGTCTCCACAGCTTGACCAGCTGGAGTAAACTGTATAATAGACTTGCTGGCCGACGCGGTGATCTCAGGATAAACCTTAAGTTCAATAAGTGGGTAAACAACCAAATAACTTTGTGCCGCTGACGCGAGTATCGTATCCACGGAAAACTTCGCCTTCACCATATCCTCTTTTTTGAGAAGCAGCAGCAATCAATGCCGCTCTGAGTCTTGCTCTTCTCAGTCTCACAGCGATAACATCTGCCTGAGGCTGTTCGGCATCATTATCCAATACGGCACCCGTAGCGACAGCACAAGCATCTACCATTTCCCCCAACAATTCGGCATCATCAACCGCTACCTTCAACGTTCTCGAAGAGTCGACCGAAAAGGATGGTTGAGTTAATGTCTCAACTATGGTCCCAGACAAATCTGGAGCAGTTGAAAATGTCGATGTCAACAACGGTGCATCCATATTTGAAGACAAAATATCGAGAAAAGGAACTAAATTAAAGAGATAAACAAAATACGAGGGCAATTCAAGCATAACGCCACTCAGAGGCGGCTGGAACTCGAAATCACCATGAAAATGAATCAAACAAAATAAACGAGCAGTAATGCGAAAGAAATAATAACACTCATGATAAACATGTATGTGATTAGAAAATCATCACGACTACTTAGTACGCGAAGCTAGTAGTTTGCACAAATCTAACGTCGCACTACCCGAATCGACCGACTTGAAAACGGTACCCTTTATCCACCACACAACAAATTACCCCTAATCAGGGCTCGACCATCCAACCACACATGGATTCGGACAACTGCCGACCGCATACTCGTTCAACACCGAGCAAACTCCCCCAACACGGGGACACATCCATTAGTGCACCAAACAGGTGACTAATCAACCACTACCACAACACAAGGCAACTTCAAATGAACAGTAAAAAGAAGAAACATACATGTGCATAGCTTACCATACATATGTATGGCGTACCAGTGGTACGGTACGATACCACTACCATAGTCGGACCCATTCAGTTGGACTGAAATAACAAGGATTCAGAGACGTAACAAAACGAGAAGCAAACCGACAAGGCAATAACAAATTGTACAAGGAAACAGAGAGGAAACAATCGAATGCTCAGATGTTAGCCTCAACAATAAAACATTATAGTTGAGTTTCCAGGAACACCACGAGGAGGTCTCTGAGCTCGTTCCCATCTAACAGTAAATCTCAATACATTCGTCCTTGAACTAGCCCCATAAATGGACCTTCATCGACATACGGGTTTTGCCAAAGTTGGTCAAGTCTGGGATACGCAGGGTTTTGCCGAGTTCCTTGTTGGCGTAAGACGGTGCTGAACCCTGTTTCGCCAATCCTTACACCGTACAGGTTTCGCCAATTCCAGGTCGTTAAAGCATGTCAGACGAAGGAAGGTCCTCGATCGGCTGCGATGATGACACACCAACTGTTTTGTAAGTACTATGGTGGAGTGGTTAGAGGTCCGCGTGATAGATCGGAAGGTCGGGCGTTCTATACTCGGACCCTCCGAGTCGAAGAGTATTTAATCACTCGAATCCATCGAAAACATTCTAAAATACTCTGACTCGGCCGCCTTGGACGATATCAAACAGATGTCATCGATCAATAGGACCAGCGCAAATCAATAGTATGGTAGATTTAGAAGCAGTATTCATTATGATCGGGCTTCAAGACCTCGTGACTAACCCGATGGGTGGTGTCACATTCTATAGGTTCTGTAGCACTGATTATTACGCTGGCCTTTTGGCTAACCTTAGGGGTAGTATGATAGATTTGATAGCAGCAACACGATGATGCTTAATCACGGAACGCTGTCGCGAGGTAAGGGACTGATATGGAAGTTTCTGTGCTTTCTGTAAACTGCTCGTCTAGTCAGATACAACAGTGACAAGATGACAGCAACGACGAGTTTCTTTGATCGTTTCCGATACGCGCAGCGGTGGTCCTCCCTATGAGGACTCGGGTAACTAGTGGGAGTAACCGAGGTACCATGGGTTGACTCCCTTTCTGCACACTGCGCATGAGAAGCATGACTCGTCTTTTCCTTAACACGTCTACGACGTACCTTGACTATAACATCAGTGTCACGATTACGTGGCACTTCGGTAGTCTTTCCTGAACGTGTAACAACCATTCCGAACTCAGATAACTCAAAGCTAGACTCCGTTAATATATATCGACAATCCGTAGCGACAACCTTAGTCCTCAGATGACTCAAAAACCCTAAATCCATAAGGGTTCGCAAAACCATAGCGAATGATCCAGTGCCCAATAGAGTGCAATCAATGGCCGCAAAACTATAGCAACACAATGAAGACCCTATTATCCATATCCTCCTCATATAGATATGGATCCCTATGTAAGCTAGTATAAGTCAGTAACTAGTAAAAGCCCTGTATAGAACTTATACCGGACTCAACTTAGCCTAACTTAACTTATAAAAGCCCGTACGTAAACACACAGCAGCGTGAAAGCAGCACGCATGTACATAAAGTAGCGCTCGCCTATGACCAGCATCACAGAATCCTTAGTGTCATGCCTCGCGCCGTACGGACGCGCGCATTGCCCGCGTAAAATCAACGATTTCATAACAACCAGATCAATAAGCTCAATACTTCACATATATATTCAAGGACCGAGAAGAATAACGAAGACCAAAGAGAAGTAGGAAATAAGGGCACCGTAGTAAGAACCACTAGTCAGAGCTGCCAGAACTATCATCATCACTTTCACTGCTCGACTCTTCATCCCCTTTAGGCTTCGACTTCCTCTTCTTATCCTTCTTCTTCGTCGGACTAGCAGACTTAGACTTGGCCTTAGACGACTTGAAGTAGACTTGGAATCACCAACCTTATCATCAATACGATATTCGTCAACCATTCTCTGCACCACAATGTCATACGCCTTAACACTTAAACTTTCGCTAAAGCAGAGACAACTTAACAATAGGTAGTCGGACTACCGTAGTCCATAACAATCGGACCATAGCAGAGAATAATAGTCACGTACAAATCCTATAAGACTTGCACACATATCGAAACCCTTATCCAACGTGCCGTCTTGTGAACCGGAAATGAAAAACGGCTCGAAAGAAAAGCAGTAGTTGCTAAGTGAGCAAGATTGACTCATTAGCACGAACCATCTTGTGGCCCAAATAGACTCTAATAAGTAGAAAATAACTGATCCACCAGCTACGGTTTATATAGCAGTACAGCATGGAGATAGTACGGCACCTTAACAGTAAAATCTATATAGAGGCTTAGCAACGGGGAACCTGGACATCGTGTAGTAGCTTCAATAGGTCTCGACTTCTTTTGCGTGTCCATTTATGGCAACATGGGCTAACGTAGACCATATTATCAAGCTGTACCGTAAGGATGTCCTTATCAGTGGCCTTAGCAAGTTCTAAGCATCCACCGAGAAGTTCAACCCTCATAGGCTGGACCAACATAGATCCATCTTCAGTTCCCTCATCACCCTCGAGAACAGTGGCTAACCCGTTGTAGGAATGGTCCACCACAACCACAACCGAACCATTTAGGGGTGCTTTCTTCATGAACCTTCCAAATTCATAACCATCACCAACACCAAGTTGTTCTCGAAGCCTTGAAAGATCCACCATATCTTCCTCATCTGGATCCTCATCCTCAGAAGGTACACCTTCCTCCGAGTCACCCATAATGAAGCTCTCTGGTGGTAGCACTCTATCCTCAAGCTGTTGTGTCTCTTCATCAGAAGGACAAATACCAGGAGGGAGTAACGGTTCTGACCCAAATTCGCCTCGGACCCGTCCGGATTCCCGAACTATCTTCTCCAAATCTATCTTCTTCCTGGCACGTTGAAGTAAACGTAAGTCGTCAATCTCCGTTCCAGGCCTTAGGGTCATATCCTTAATAGCTCCCTGTGAATCCAGAAAGACTCTTTTTCCTTCTTGAAGATATCCATAAATGACACCTTGCAATGCCGGAGCATGCTTGATGTTCTTAAGTGGGTATACCTCCGAAGGACCGTAACCTTCTGGCACTTCTAGACTCTTTCCATCTTCACTCACAACTACCCCTCCAACACCTTCTAGAATAATACCGGGGGTTATACCAACCATTGCAGTACCGTTGAGTGAAGTGATAGTCGAAGGACCAGACCATATAACATCAAGATGGTGACCAATACGATTAGCCGGGCACTTGGAGGTAAACACTAAGTCGAATAACTTAGGTTCATACCTACGATCTTCAGTCATAGCCATACGCTCAAGATTTCTCTCTTGACGCATGCGCCATAGCTCCAAGTACTCCCTCAAGGTAACCGTAAACTCCTCCTTAGCGCTTTCCAACAGTGGCACGCTATCCTTGACAAAGCTTAAGAGATCCGTATCGAAATACTTCACCCTCAACTCGTCCCAATCAATATCACCGTCTGTGTCACCACGGTCACCAGGAACCCGTATACCGTAAGTAAAATGGAGTTCCGTTGGGCTTACATTCGCCCACATTCTTGGGGTGATGTTATATGCTCTAACAGCTAGCTGGTAGTCCTCAATATACGAGGCTTCGGTAGAACGATCCATAGATACTCTCAACGCTCTCGTCACTTCGACAAAGTCCTTGTGAGCTCTTTCCCAAAAGCTCAGGAATTGAGCATAACCGGGTAGAGTATAATATCGTACACCGTGCTTCGCAAGAACCACCTTAATATCCTTACGCATAAGATGTACCCTATCCCTATCAGTGATAAGGACTCTGGGCGCTCCATGTTCACAGAACACAGAGTGGAACACCTTAGCGATAGTCTTGGGCTTGGAATCCCTCAATGGCCTTGCACAAGTAAAGCCAGAGACGTGATCATGCACCAACAACAAGTAGTGTTCTTCATCATCGTCTCCTTGCGTGCCTTGCCTTCGTCCGTAAGGACCAGCCAAATCCGCACCCACGACCTGCCACAGCCCTGTAGTCAGTAACCCTTGTACATGAGTGGTCACATAATCCAGGCTGCGTGCAGCTCTAGCCTTCAAACCAGGGTATGCATGATCTCAAAGTTGACCTCACCAACCGCTTCAGACCCTTCCTCGAATACTTCATCTTAATCTTACCATAAACTCGAGGAATACCGAGGTGACCGTATATGTAGTGGTAAATCGCAGATAGTAGTCGAACCATACGATCCGAATAATCGGACTCACCAAGATATAATACTCCAGTAATCTGGTCCCTCTCGGTCTCATCGGGGTCGCTTGGCTTTCGGTGAATAAGACCGTCTTGATCCAGGTAGCAAATCCTACCCAGTCGTTGCAACTTCGTAGCATCCATACCTAAGTGATTCCTTGTTATATCACCATTTAGGTATTGCTTGAACCGACGAAGAACGTCATCGGAGCTCTGGCACCTTCTAACACAAATTGCCACACACCTTTCATAGTCAGCATCATTAAGGACACCTTCACCATAGCGGCCATCGGGCGTGGCATACCTTTCCAGAGCCTGTAGTTCCTCAACTTCTTCTGGATTGCAGCCAGTTAGTTCGGGCAAGTCTATACCATCAACATTAAGCGCCATGACCT
>NW_003201570.1:0-847 GCF_000006405.1 Perkinsus marinus ATCC 50983
ACCGCCAAGTGAGTGTACAGGCTTGGTTAGCTAGAGCAAAAGTGATATTCAGATATAATAGGTTACCAACGAGACTTACTCATTATATTGTGTTACAAACTTATATCTAAAGAAAATATTAGAAACGTTCCGGATACATACGAGAAATGAGTAATCGTGGAAACGGATACTTCTACAACATCGCACAATCATCTGACTCAACATCTTCTTTCTCGAAAAGATATCGAGATCATATTGTCCAACACAAATATACATCATCCGACGTTGTTAGTCGTTGTATACAAACGGTAGGAGATAAAATCACACTGAAGTTAGCAATCCAACATTACGCACACGTTTTACGAAGATATATGAAAAACACAAACCGTGGGAATCGAACCTGCGTAAATTCGCATAATGGGCGGGCGCTCTACCAACTGAGCTGCACGAATCGGGCGGAAACGATTTTCAGAGACAGCACAATTGCGTGAATCTTGCCGAACTGCATCGCTCCGCTAGATTTTTGTGACATGAATAAAAGATTTAAAATTGTCAGGCCTGGGATTCGAACTTGCGGTCATTTTAAATCGGCTCCTTGTCGAAACTGTTGTGTTACATTTGTGCAGACTAGTGCGTGCTCAACCTGTGTCGGGCTGCTACGTATGCTATTTAAACCTCAAGGCAATTGAATGGCTAGGTCGCGAAAAGAGGCTTTCAAATTGCCTATATACTCTAGCCGCAGGTAAAGCCGGTTGTTTTTTGCGGCGGGGCCCGGGGCCCCCACCCCAGCGCGCGCAATTTTGTTAAGGCGTTGGGTTGGGTTTCTTGGCGAAACCGGCGCGGGATCCACCAAGGATGCGGGTGCGAG
>NW_003204155.1:0-1387 GCF_000006405.1 Perkinsus marinus ATCC 50983
TCCTTTCGTTAGTTATTTTATATCTCGCAATAACGCAACAATAAAAGGATCATTTGAGCCGAAGTTAGTTGATAACTCCGAACCCATCGCTATGAACATCAACCGGTTCTGGAGATTGCATCAACCAACCATCCTCCAGGAGATAGGACGATTCGTTAAAACCATCAAGAAAAGCAGACGAGGTCAGAAACTCTAGCTGCACAGGTAAGGACTTCCCACCATTTCAAAGGCCTTCCGATCTTGAAAGACATGACCGACAAACCGCACGCCGGCGCATGACTTGACGTCGTCAAGTTGACGAATTTCCATTAATTGCCAAAGAGAAGTGAGGTTAGCATGGTATAAGTGTAGTGTAAGCCGGCGAACTGAAGCGTTACGCCGACTCCATACTAGCGGCGGAGTTACTAGAGAGTCCCTGCATCTTAAGAAGGATGCCTCCAAAATGGAGCTCTCGCCCACTCTCGTCTCCTTTACCGGACCGTCCCGATTCGGAGGCTCACACTACCTGGTTCTACCTGATACAGTGACAGAGCGACATAAGCTATCGAACCATGTTCTGCTACCACAGGGTGATTGTCGATCACTAAGTGGCTCGTGCCTGGATGGTCGTCCCGTATCGGTCGTTCTAAGTGTGCTATCCTATCGTGGCGGAATTAGGCATACCATAATGAATTGGGAAACATTGGGAGTTCAAGAGTGGAGTCGAGAGTTACAACGGCGAAGTCGATTATCCTAGTTTGTCGAACCTGACTCGTCCGTGGGTGCTCCAGTACACCAATCATTTTATGGGAAGTCGTTGCTGACAGTCGTTTACCTAGTAGACTGGTTGACGTGACAGACCAGCGTTACCGGTGAGCCGCTTGTATATCGTACCAGATACGGCACCAGTTAGTCGGACACCTGTCCGGTGACCGAGAACTCAGGGGGGACCTGTAGGTCCGGAAAAGCTGTACCATACAGTCTCGAACTCTGTATCAGAGTCCATGTTTCTGCATCGAACTCCTGCATTTGATGCACGACCTATGAGTGCTCTAACCTCGATCACTGACCACGACTGTGAAACGCGTCAGGAATCAAGCAGTAGACGGACAGACTGTAATTGTAACAGACGTGTAAGTTACACGTTACACGGTCTAACGTATGCTTATAGTATAAGCACACTCATAGTATAAGCCTCATACCTCTCAACATCAAAATCGATATTTCATCACTCGAATCTCTATCATATCCGAATAAAAATCTCGCACTATTTACCAACGATACCTCGGTCACTCACTGTACTCATAATCATGTTTCATAACGCTACAGAGTCCGCTGACCCTCGAGAGTATCCTCTCATGCAGCAGCCATATCGCTCAGCCTACAACTTAACACGACATCATAATCA
>NW_003214899.1:0-1182 GCF_000006405.1 Perkinsus marinus ATCC 50983
TCTAACAGACAAGAATTCTCCTTTATTCTCTCTTCAGTCGGGTAGGTTCATCTTGACGCTGAGGTCTGTGATAGGATATGGTGTGGTTAGGCTCTCGACTTGTTTTCCACTTACATCTTGGAGGGTAGCAACACTGCCTTGACTGCCTATGTCGAGGCATTCGATTCTTTATTGGAGGGATACTGGAAACCAGCGGTAGGCTGCTCTTGATTCACCGTTATTACTTCCTCACTTATAACTGCAGGTCAACAAGGACGAGCCTATGAATCCTGATGATGATGAAGGGCAGAGGCTTGAGGCCCTTATCAGAAGGTTCCTTCAGACCGTCCGTGCTCCATTAGAAGTCGAAAACCTGAAGACAACCCTCGGGCATATTGCTGATGCCCTCGAGGGTGTTGTCGGCCTCGGGAGTTTATGGAGTGATGCCAGAATACAGTACATCCTTGCAGGCCGCTCTCCCAGCGATCTCAATGACGTGCTCCCTTCCATTAAGGACCATTTGGACACTGTTGAAGGCAATCGCGATGACCTAGTGTCCCAATGTATCAACACTATCACAAAGTGGTTGGGCCCTGAGTTCCCGATACCACAGGTGTCTGCATTAGCCTCTAGCAGTGACTATCGGCTCAGGCTGCTTGCCGTGCAGTTATATAACACTCGAGATAGCGATGAACGCTCGGCTGCTATTACTGCCCTTTGGCGAGGTGGCCTTTGTAGGGACTCCAAGTTGGCAGTTCGTGAGGAAGCCTTCAGGGCTGTTACTCACTTGAGGATGTTGTTGTGAAGTACTGTGCGCTATTCATTTGTTAATAACACAGATATGTTCAGAGTTGAGTTTCTGTATTCTCGTTTCTAATGGGCATCCATCAGTGACTACTCAGTTGAGGAAATTGAAGAGAATTCGGGGGAGGTGACCAAGTGGAGATCGAGTCTAATACCACTCAAGGACCTCCTTCTATGCGGTGACCAAGAAGTGGCTAAATCAACTGCCTATTATTATCACCCCAAACGTTATCGCGATGAGATAGTGTGCTAATACGTCTATGTGTAACATTCTCCATACCACCTCACTGCTCCTGTAGCAGTCCTCTACATACTGCAGGGATCTCGGCTCTGGTAGGTTTTATAATTAGACACTAATTTTCAGCCGGTGGAACGATACTTGCACTCGAGGGCACACTG
>NW_003202596.1:0-1082 GCF_000006405.1 Perkinsus marinus ATCC 50983
TCCGTTCGGCCATTGTCAGCTACTTTTTTGTTGTCGTCCGCCTGTGCGGCCCTGCCTGTGCGGAATAGTCAGTATAAGGCGAGCACGAGAGCCTTATCCGTAGCTAACGTGTGCATGCGTCAAACGATCGATTATATTCAGAGTCTCTCGACTCGAATGAAGAATCTGACGAATGAAATACGACAGTGCAATAAATAATCTGATTCTTTCGACAAAGAATCCCTCGATAGTTTCGAGGGATAAAAGCGCGAAGAAGTGAAGAAGCGCCATTCCGCGTAAAACGCGTGAGCGATTTCGCGAAAACCTGCGGAGCTCGTGGAATGGGAAATGCAAAAACCCGTTCTTTACTACACGTGCGAATGACGCTCAGCTCCACGCTAAATTACTCGAAACGAGGTAGTGCATGAGAAAATCCAAGATCTGAAAATAGCTTCAGTGGAGCTGTTTCACATCGTCCCGAAATTGCTACTTATCGATCTTAAGAATATAACACTATCAAACGGGACGAATAATCTCTAGGTGGACACCGCGCCGATTTCGCCAAGAGACAAATCCATCGCTCTAACAAATTGCGCGCGCAAAATCAAACCGGCTTCACCTGCGGCTAGAGTATAAGAGCAGTTGCTGATGATCGGAGCACATAGCTCGATGACTAATCATTCGAGATCTTGCTGACTTGAATTTCTTCAAGTGTCAGCACGTATGATAGTCCGTGACTGTTTTAGAGCCGAGATGATTTACCTTGTTGCCTCGTTGCGATGTCACTAGCCATCTTGGCTCAAGTTGTATTTCCATTATGTCCCTGAGAGCTAGTTCCAAATCAAAGGCCTCTGCTACGCGTTACGGTAGTGGGAATGTAACTCGAGTACAAGAGGACGCTGTTGATCCTACGATATTTGTTGATTCCACGACACCATTAGGTCTTACGATACCTGTTGATTCTACGACAAGCAAAGCGCTCCACACCAAGACCGACGCAAGATCGCTGAGGTCGACGATTCCCCGAATCCACTAGACTCAATCCAGGTAGACATAGAGCAAAATAATTACCGGATCTTAGCTTGTTGTTTATCGTAGCAACT
>NW_003217013.1:0-1809 GCF_000006405.1 Perkinsus marinus ATCC 50983
GCATGGTAGCGCGGATCATCTCAGCCACATGAGCCTGCTGCTCAGCACGGCGTATAAGGAACTCCACTGCATCTCGTAGGGCCTGAGAGCTGAGAGAATAGACCTTCATATTCGCACTAGTGTGGTACCTGGCATTCCTGGGCATCCTTGGGATCGGCCAGTCCCCTATTGGCTGGGGGCGACAACGAGCTCCCGCTCGAATCCATATGGAAATCCAACAGGGCTAAGGTGACGTCAATGACGCAAGTCAGGCAATTTTGTGGCGAGTGACGCTGGACGCCCAGGCGTTACTCGTAACCCAATGCCGGCTTCCCGAATTGAGGAATCCCAATCGAGCATGTTCATGATCTTAGTGCGGTATGCCTTCTCTATGACAGGCTCCAGTGTAATTCTAGTGGGAATCACTTCTACTGCGCTGCCTTACAACAAGGTTTTCCAATCTCCTTAGCCGCATACTGAGCGTAAATAAGCAGATACGTCACTGCCCTCCCTGTGTCGATGGTGAACAAGTTGAAGGCCTTCAGGACCCTAGTCTACGGGAGAAGAGCTCGATTGACGAGTGTATGGGGACAACAGTCCAAGCCCGACTCCCATGTACTATTTGGAAGGATACCAGCTCAGGGAAGCGCGAGGATGTTATTGGCCTAGTCGGATTACAAGAGCGCTCATACGTGTCTGCATATTCGACTTTGTTAGGAAATCGATAATTATGTAGTTGTTATCGGCTGCCGATAAAACCCGAATGCCGATAATCGGCATAGGTGGAGTAGCACATTTCAGCAACATGGTCACTGCCCTATAAGCTGTAGCTGCTATTCTATAGCAGGAAGTGAGCGTTCCTGAGCAGTATAAGCTGCTGCTGCTCAAATACGCGGGAATACTTGTTTCTGTTACGTTGCTTGATTACGACTAGCATGCAGCTGATGCACATTTCAGCAAAAAATACATTTTCGTCAACCGTGCGAGAATACATTGTCGTTGATCTAAAATGAAGAAATAGAGCAAAACATTGTAAGCATCTCACAGTATTGTAGACCGATATTGCATGTGTTTGTATGACGTATCTTTAGCATTGTCTTCGTGTGTGATCGTTTTGTTGCTGGGAAATGGACCTGAGTGTGAGAAGGGAGGCTTCAGGACCAATCTCGAAGTATTTCACGAGATTGGAGTCATGCTGCCGCCTCTGAAGTCGGTAGTGGCTGATATGGTCATGCAATGCAAGAACAGTAATAATGGCGAGTTGGTGAACAACGTTGGTATCTCTTGTCGCGAGTGAACCTCCCTGTGCCATTTGGAGGCTCAGCTTCATTTCTGAGTGAATTGATTGGAATAATAACGGACGAAGGAGGGTTAGGATTAATAGAGAAAATGTCCTCCTCCGCAAACACGTCGCCTGTGCGACCTAGTAGTTTTGTCGGTTACAAGTAAGCCTATCACGGGGGGTGATTGACACGCGTTGACGCATCTGACGAAGTTTGTGGACTCAAAGCCAGGTGGTTACGAGTTCATAAGATCTATAACAGAGTCCGCTGAGCGAGCTGGTGTTAACTTAACACTGTGTGGTGCTTTGCTGAGGTATCCCTTCTGACTGACGACTGCCCGGCGGAGTTGGGATGCATGATGGAAAATTGTTGATGTGCGTGCCTTGGTCCGAGTTGGGCATACTGCAATGCGACGCATATAGGATCTCAAGCGTTCATGCGAAGTGGGAAGGGACAGGTTGATGAAATTCTTGTTGATTCTACGCGATTTGCTCACGGTGTGGTACTAGAAATACAGAAATCCAGCAAGCATGTCGAGGTTCTTGGT
>NW_003213322.1:0-1580 GCF_000006405.1 Perkinsus marinus ATCC 50983
TTATGGTGCTATAAGCCACTTGCCCGGATTGAACTGACGTCCTTCTGCTTACAAAGCAGACGCTCTGCCACTAAGCTAAAGTGGCGCACAGAATAAGTACATAAATCGATAATCTTTCTGTATCCTTTGCGGAGTGAGCTGACATGCTCCTGCTTCCCGTACCAGACCAGAAATTTATGGTGCTATAAGCCACTTGCCAAGATTGAACTGACGACCTTCTGCTTATAAAGCAGACGCTCGGCCACTAAGCTAAAGTTGCACACAAAATAACTGCATAAATCAATAATCTTCCTGTATCCTTTGCGGAGTGAGCAAACCTGCTCCTGCTCCTCATACCCGACTAGAGCCTAATGCTGCTGTAAGCCACTTGCCAGGATTGAACTGACGACCTTCTGCTTACGAAGCAGACGCTCTACCACTAAGCTAAAGTGACGCACAGATTAAGTATATGAATCAATAATTTTCCTGTCCCGTTCACAGAATGGGCCATCCTGCCCCTGGTTCTCGTACCAGACCAGATATTTATGGTGTTATAAGCCACTTACCAGGATCGAACTGACGACCTTCTGCTTTCAAAGCAGACGTTCTGCCACTAAGCTAAAGTGACACACCAAATAACTGCATAAATCAATAATCTTCCTGTATCCTTTGCGGAGTGAGCAAACCTGCTCTTGCTCCTCATACCCGACTAGAGCCTAATGCTGCTGTAAGCCACTTGCCAGGATTGAACTGACGACCTTCTGCTTACGAAGCAGACGCTCTACCACTAAGCTCAAGTGGCACACACACTGACTATATGAATCAATAATTTTCCTGTCCCCTTCACAGAATGGGCCATCCTGCTCCTGCTTCTCGTACCAGACCAGAAATTTATGGTGCTATAAGCCACTTGCCAGAATTGGACTGACGACCTTCTGCTCACAGAGCCGACGCTCTGCCACTAAGCTAAAATGACGCAGAGAATAAGTACATAAATCAATAATCTTTCTGTATCCTTTGCGGAGTGAGCAGACCTGCTCCTGCTTCTCATACCCGACTAGAGCATAATGCAGCTGTAAGCCACTTGTCAGGATTGAACTGACGACCTTCTGCTTACGAAGCAGACGCTCTACCACTAAGCTAAAGTGACATACAGACTAACCATATGAATCAATAATTTTCGTGTCCCCTTCACAGAATGGGCCATCTTGCTCCTGCTTCTCGTACCAGACCAGATATTTATGGTGCTATAATTGGAGTTTACGAAGTAGACAAGGTTAGTTGTCAGCCACACAACGCACACAATCGCAGTGCGCGCAAGCGTTTCACACGAGAAGAAATGCGGCAACGATAACGGATCGTATACCGTGTTTCAATGTGTACAAAATGACGAAACTTGACTCTCGCAGTTTGTGACGCATCGTCAACTTTCGGCCCACCCTCCTCTCCCGGGTTGGATCTCGTGGATTGCCCAAGCACGTACGTTCTACGGGAAGCATTCATGCTTTGGGCAGTCTCTCGTGATCTGGCGTAACCAGTAAGAACCACAAATCCTGTGAATCGCAAACTTATTCGAATTCCGACCGACGTACAGGTTTCGG
>NW_003201715.1:0-876 GCF_000006405.1 Perkinsus marinus ATCC 50983
CGGGCTTAAAAGGCACGCGCTCTGCCGACTGAGCTACCGAGGCGAATGCAGCATTTGTCCTAGTAAAAATGGACCTATAAACTCTTTCAAGGCAATTTCCAGTAAACCATAGACTAAAAACCACTTGATGATGTATCATACATCATGTATGCGCACCTCGGGCAGAGCTCGAACCCGCGGCCACGGGCTTAAAAGGCACGCGCTCTGCCGACTGAGCTACCGAGGCGAATGCAGCACTTAAACTAGTAAAAGATAGACCGTTACACTCTTCCAAGACAATTCCCAGTGAACCATAGACTGAAAACCGCTTGATGATATATGCGCACCTCGGGCGGGGCTCGAACCCGCGGCCACGGGCTTAAAAGGCACGCGCTCTGCCGACTGAGCTACCGAGGCGAATGCAGCACTTGACCTAGTAAAAATGGACCCCTAAACTCTTCCAAGGCAATTTCCAGTAAACCATAGACTAAAAACCACTTATTGATGTATGCGCACATCGGACGGGCCTCGAACCCGCGGCCACGGGCTTAAAAGGCACGCGCTCTGCCGACTGAGCTACCGAGGCGAATACAGCACTTGACCTAGTAAAAATGGACCCCTAAACTCTTTCAAGGCAATTTCCAGTAAACCATAGACTAAAAACCACTTATTGATGTATGCGCACCTCGGGCGGGGTTCGAACCCGCGGCCGCGGGCTTAAAAGGCACGCGCTCTGCCGACTGAGCTACCGAGGCGAATGCAGCATTTGACCTAGTAAAAATGGTCCTATAAACTCTTTCAAGGCAATTTCCAGTAAACCATAGACTAAAAACCACTTAATGATGTATGCGCACCTCGGGCGGAGCTCGAACCCGCGGCCACGGGCTTACAAGGCAC
>NW_003200148.1:0-1095 GCF_000006405.1 Perkinsus marinus ATCC 50983
AGTCGTGAATCAGAATCAGGGTTCGGTGTTAAAATGTGGACTTATGCACAATGAGTATGATCCCGGATCATATTCAAGGTGAGATTGCGATATTGAATCTGAGCAACTTTGAGGTTGAGTAAAAGAATCTCGGCTCGGTGAGAATTAATCTCGAATCACGAGTAAAAATCCCAAGTCAGAGTATTTAAGCTCGAGTTGATGAGAGGCTCTGACTCAGTGCCAAATACTCTGAATCAGCCATTGAGTATAGATTTGAATCTTGAATCGTGTTTAGCGATCAGAAATCGGATTCAGCAGCTGATTAAAATCAAGGATCAAGGATGTTGCTCATGATGACGTAATCTGACTCTGTCTCAAGGACTCATACTCAGAAATCTCGACTCTTTCTCCTGAGCAAAGGATCTGAATCAGTTCTCTCGAATAAAGGTGTGAGTTGAATCATGAATCAGAATCAAAGGGTGAGTTGAATCATGGACTCAGCTTCATGAATCAGTATCCGCATACGGCCCATAGTTGAACCTACTGATTGCGACGAGCGGGAGCCTGATGCATGAGTGCACCTAACGATGATAGGTCGTCCGGCACGTGGTGGATATGGTCTCACTGCGAGACACTCACAATCGGCACAACGATGATGTTATCCCAGTGGCACGCCTTCTGACGAAGCGCTAGTGGTCGAACGAGATTCCTGCTCGGTGATATTTGGAAACCTCGACACGCGGAGAAATTGTGCCCAACTGCCGATCTCCATCGTCATCCTTTTGAGTTTTGGGATTGGATCGAGAAAGGTGTCATGGGCTGCCCATGACACCCTACGATAGAGAATCGTAGGGTGGACTCCACCCGGTGGAGTTGGCCATCACCATGCTTACGTGATCACTCGCGTACTTCAGTGATCGAGCTCGTGCCCATGATGGGCAACGAGAGCGATGGGGGATGGAGAACGAGGACGGACCACCGTCTATACTATGCCTAGGCCGAAGAGGAAGTTCTCAAATCATGAGAAGCTTTGTGTCATGCAGTCTGCACGATACTCGGAGCCGATGTATAACTGAATACGATGGATTATCATGCGGATGATCATGCCTCGAAACA
>NW_003205046.1:0-1972 GCF_000006405.1 Perkinsus marinus ATCC 50983
TAACGAGTAACATATGCTACACACGACTCAGCGTGTTGGGCTTGCGATGACTCTTCCAACCGCTACAGTCCTGCATATAACACACCACAAATGCGGTGTAATACAATCCGGCAATCGCAACTTTTTGCTAATATTGCGGATTTGCCAAATGCTATAATTTCTGACAGTCTCACTTTTTTGCTCTTTTGTATGTGCTGCTTTCTCAGTTACAAAGTAGCAACCACATTTACAACCTAGCAATTTCTGGTATAGGTTTTAGCAACCCAATGTTGAAAGTAGCAAATCCAAAAGTGTTTTCTAGCAAGTCGCTCTTTTTTGCTCTTTTTTTCCTGCATTGTATATTTCCCCGGAATGTTTTACACGCTAGCACTTTTGCCCAAGTGTGCTTCGCCCGCACGTTTTCGTTATTCTGGCAAGTTGTGCTCATTTGCTGTTTAATATGTTTTGTGTTGTAATTATATAATCTGGCACCTTTTAAGGTTTGCTCTTGTGTGATGTTCCTGCATGAAATCTACAAATTGGCAGTTGCCGGTATGTGACAGCGCTGCGCTACTTTTATGTTTCGGCTATTTGCTCTCTTGTAACTTATGCCCTGCGGGAATATATACTAGCGTTTTGCTCATTCGCTCAAACTCCGTCTCTGTTAGCGTTATTAGCAAACTTGCCCTTTTGCATTATTCGTACGATCAATATACAATCGAGCAAACATAGTTATAGGATAGCATATCTCGTGAAATTGTGGTCACACTTTGTGTCTCACTTCAAGGGAGTCACTTAGTATCGGGTCGAAGCGTGATAGCACTCTAGTGAGATATATCATTCACTCCGAAGACAGCGCGAGTTATGATCAATGCTGAATACCAAACACATGATTGCTCTTGCACGTCGCGATTGAATCAGATGAGATAACAGTTAAATTGAGTCCCCATCTTCGAGTATCCTCTCTTTTTGCATCGTATCAGTTGTGTCTCATGGTTTGGTACGATTGTACGTATTGACGACTGTACAATACCCACAAGTTAAACCCTCAAGTAGGCATTACGTAAGTATTACGGGCAACTTTGACATTCTACACGAGAAATTTTTGCTCATGGGCGGTGGCAATCATCGTAGCGTCTTCGTGGAGCTATTGTTATGGACTTTGCAGAGGTGTCGAAGTACAGGGGAAACGCAACACGGACTAAATTACTGATTATGAACTCTACAGCCCCCCGCACACAATATTCACTCTCGGGCACCACTAGAGGGCCTTCATAGAGATACTTTTAGGGGTTACATGAGAAGCATATTGAGAAACGCCCAAATTTTTCTCTTCCAATCACCGAGACAGCTACTTGTAGCAACTAAAACAGCTGGGCACCACTGAGGTGCCTACCTTACTGCGAGTGCGTACATGGTCGCTAGTCTCCAGTGATGGGAGAAACTACTTCGATTCCTCACGCTCGTCCTCTTTCGACCGCTTGTGCTGCAATTCTTTTGCCGCGTGGCTCTCATACTCCTCCACCAATAAAATAGCATTGTTGTTAGGCGAGTACTTTCGCACTATCTCATCACATCTGGTACCTCGGGAGACCTTGTTCAGCGCCGGGTAGATGCGGAGTGCTAACTTAGCACCGCTAAGCCAGCCTGCGTCTTTCCTCGATAATTTCGATGTTCGCGAGGGGCATCTTTCTGCAATGACCAGTATTTGCTCATACTGCGGGAGAGCATACTGGTTCGCATGCAATAGGCCACGTAGGGATCAGGATGCGTGTATGAAAGTCACGACATCTCGCATGGGCACCACTGGGGTGCCTGCAATACAGCACTGCACTGCAGATGAGTGATCCATGTTGATCCAAATAAGTGATCTCGGATCACTCAGTACGAGTGATTCCGCCCAATACGAGCTACCATGTGAACACAAATCCTCTCCCTCGTCCTTCTGTGACCATGTGCGAACTGCAATGATGTGGAAAATATGAAAATCCAA
>NW_003203548.1:0-1143 GCF_000006405.1 Perkinsus marinus ATCC 50983
TCTTTTTGCGCGCTGGGGGAGGGGCCCCGGGCGCGCGCATTATAGCCGGTAGGAATTCACAGCAAAAAAGAGCGAGTTCGAAGCCGATTTCGTTAATGACAGTAAGGATTGCCCTGAAAATGGGTGCAATCGACTCCTCTCGTCGAGCTGAGTAATAATATGAAAGAATTTTTCAAATGTTATGAGCCGTTTACGAGAAATAACCGATTTAGTCTTTTTCCATTCAATGTAGGGAGGCATGACATGGGAGTACTATATCAACAATCAGTTTAGTCCAGCACGTGAAGGGCGTGCACTGTCACACGGGAGACCCAGGTTCGAATCTTGGCTGAGGTATATTCTGGAATAAGTCCCCGTACTCGGAGTAGGTTAGTGGATTGGGTGTTACAGCGATAAGTGCAACAGCAATCAGTAGGATAGTGTCCGTGAGGTTGTGGATGAGCACTCACCAGTGTCCAAGTAGGTTTGAACTAGTCCGAGCATCTACCGATATTATTGAGGCATTCCATTTCTGTATAAGGGTTTTGGTCTAATGGTTAGTCTTCAGGTTGGTCATGCGGGTGATTCAGGTTCAAATCTTGGTTGTGTACATTTTGGAATTTCGTCAGTGATGGTTGTCCAGCCACTCTATTGAGTCTTATTGTTTGTAGTTGGCTCAGTGTAGTGCTCAGTATCATTATCTATGTCGAAACATGGCAGTGATTTAACATTGCATAGCACCGTAGAGCCTGACGACTCCTAATGAACAACAATTCATTCAGGTAGACGATAGTGTAGTGGTTAGTGCTCATGTTTCTCATTCCCAAGGTCTCAGGTTCGAATCCCAGAAGGTCCGTGCGGGGCCCCACGCTAGTGGGGTGCACGGACCCCTCAGTGCCTACAGCCCTGCGATTCCCCTCCGATAGCTCTAAGTAACGCGCGACAGCGCAACCTACTGCAGTACCCTGAGCAATTCAACCAACAGTAGTGGAGACGGCGCAACCATCGGAGCAGACAATACGGCCGATGGTTGCGACGACAACACCGACAAGGAGGACTAGCCAGCACTAATGACGAGTCTCACAATAGCGTAGCACAATGTGACAAGTCGGGCTGCTGCTACTAGCATGGGTGCAACGCAGTGCACCGATCAGGCACCACACC
>NW_003213410.1:0-984 GCF_000006405.1 Perkinsus marinus ATCC 50983
TCAGTCCATGTGACCTGGACTCGGGAATGGAAACTTCTCAAAACTCCTGTGAAACTTTTATTGTGAAGTTTGAGCATATTTCTATCAATTGGTAGAACCCTTACCGTAGGAGGGATTCATCCTCATTCATGTGATCTCAAGAATCATGGACGCTGCGCCACTTATCGATTGCGTAGAATCTTTCTTGGATGAATAGCTCGAGCCCACGGGCAGACGAGTTCAGACTCAAGTTGAGTCATTGCAAGTACAATTCGATTACGATGCATACGCACGGCGATGCTATGCTTGGAGTATTTTGCCGTTTCAGGTCTCCAGCGCCTTCGAGATGTACAAAGATTTCAGATATTACAAGTCTGGAGTTTACGTGCCAACGACCAAGGAAGTCGACGGCTTACATGTAATCAAAATTATTGGTTGGGGAGCCGATTCCGTTCGAGAATATTGGTTGGCGATGAATTCGTGGAACGGAGAGTGGGGAGATCATGGACTAATAAAGATGGCATTTGGGAAGAATCGTTTGGAAGAAACGGTACTTTCCATAGAGCCAGATATGTGATCAGTAGACCGTTAAGTTCGTATCCTCCAATTTTTCGCCCATATCATTCAGTTTAGCGGGCGCTTCCATGATTATCTGCTTTGGTTTTCAAGGCTTGAGCTACGCTTAATCAGACGACGCTTATGCTGCGGGGCCAGAATCTGGCCGCCAGATGGATGTTTCGCCATATACCATTGGGATTTCATTCGATTCGGAGGTCTTCTTTGACGTTCTTCACCCATCGTGTTTTGTTCTACAATTCGGATTGTCAGTCCTTTGGAAGACGCGGGTTGGACTTGGTCCGCGAAGTCCTCCAGCCACTGCAATCGCTGACTTCCGTCATTCAACGCCTCTGAACGAGCCAACCCTAAAGAAATTAATATACAAAAGAGGTCGACCACGCTATTCTGGCGAAGTGGCCACCTGTGATGTCCGACTTCCTATGCTCT
>NW_003201596.1:0-853 GCF_000006405.1 Perkinsus marinus ATCC 50983
GGCAGAGCCTCAGCCGGAAGGGGTTCACCACGGGGACGAACTATCTACAGGCCCCGCAGCCTGTGTGCCGCCAAGGCCGTATACTGCGCTCAGCGCGGTCGGCAAAAGGGCACCCAACAACAACAACAACTACAACAACGACGACCACAACTACTACTACAACAACAACGACGACCACGACGACGACCACAACTACTACAACAACAACGACGACTACAACTACTACTACAACCACGACGACGACTACAACTACTACTACAACCACGACGACTGCAACTACTACTACAACCACGACGACGACCACAACTACTACTACAACCACGACGACGACCACAACTACTACTACAACCACGACGACCACAACTACTACTACAACCACGACGACCACCACAACTACTACAACAACAACGACGACTACAACTACTACTACAACAACTACTACTACAACCACGACGACGACCACAACTACTACTACAACCACGACGACCACCACAACTACTACAACAACAACGACGACTACAACTACTACTACAACCACGACGACGACCACAACTACTACTACAACCACGACGACGACCACAACTACTACTACAACCACGACGACGACTACAACTACTACTACAACCACGACGACGACCACAACTACTACAACCACGACGACGACCACGACGACGACCACAACTACTACTACAACCACGACGACCACCACAACTACTACTACAACAACGACGACGACTACAACTACTACTACAACCACGACGACGACTACAACTACTACTACAACCACGACGACGACTACAACTACTACTACAACCACGACGACGACTACAACTACTACTACAACCACGACGAC
>NW_003209221.1:0-1113 GCF_000006405.1 Perkinsus marinus ATCC 50983
GATTATTGACGCATGTACTTTTGTAACTCTAACGAGAGCAAAGCAATGAAACCTATCGATTATCAAAGACGATGTCTGATAGAGTCTAGCGATGTATCACCGATATAAAAGGTGTCCAAAACAAGAAAAGATCTTATTACTACAATTCACGTATCCGATGAACACGGGATATCAAGACTATGGTGTCGGATATGAAGCTGACAATGGCCTCCCAGGATGATTAGCACCCGAATCGTCCAAGTTCACTTGCGATGAAGTTGGTCACCACATCAATTGAGTGCTCATTGAAGCAAGCAAGTTCACGTTTGGTAGCTGTGACTTGGTCACCGTTAAAACGATCGAGGAAGGTCACACAGACACACGCTCCTGTGATATTAGCACGATTACAAAAGCCCATCAAGGCAACATTCTCCATCTCAATGTTGCGTACACCAGCGTCGTACAAGCGACTCAGGAAGGCCATCTTGTCGTCTTCGTTGTACCAGGTCTCAAGTGCCCCATCGAGACGGCCCTGTCCTTCGTAGAAATCATCAGCTGCCACGGTCTTCCCCTTAACAGCATGGATATTGTCAGGCACAGAATCCAATATAGCGTCCACGAACTTCATATCCACACAGTCGGTGGGGATCTTGACGACTTTACCAAGCTGGACACACCTCCAGTATGGTTCCACCTCATCATTCAGGGCTTGGGTTGTTACCACCACAGTGCCAGGAGGTACTCCGCATCCACCAGAAGTACCCATACGGATCCACTTCACGGAGTCCACGATGCCAGCACGGTAACAAAGCTTAGCAAGTTCATTGAGGAGGATGTGGATTGAGGGACCACCCATCCCGTGGGAGACGGAGACAACAGGTCCAACCTTATACATGCTGTAGCGCTCTGTCTTACCTAGACGAGCAACTACCGGTTTGGGCTTTCCTTGAGAGATCATCGCATTCCCCATGGCCTCGGCAAAGTACTCAGCTCGGTGAGCCGAGCCCATGAGCACAAAGTACTTAACATTGCCAAAGATAGCATGTAGATCCATGTCTGTATCAAGCCGAGATGATAGAAGATGTCTGTTTTCAGTCGTCTAGAGACGCAGACATTCCGCTGGAAGTAGATGAT
>NW_003216254.1:0-2258 GCF_000006405.1 Perkinsus marinus ATCC 50983
GTTAGGAGCTCTTCGACAGGGGGAATGTGCAGTTGTAGAGCTAGCTGTGTTTAACCAGTGAGAATGTATGTTGAGATTGATGCCTTTCAAAAGCACGAGAGGCAGCTTACTGGGCCACCGTTTCAGTCTATGAGTCATACTCATCCAGTGTGACTTCGGGCTTTGATGATACTCGATGATATTCAGCACTCAATAATGTCGTACAATGTCATAACGAAATTCGAATGGCTGCCTATTCCGAATGGTCGATGCCACATGCTGAGGTTTGTATTGAACAATCAACTCCTCGAGCACTCGAGTGAGCTCATTGACTGTTAGAGGTATTTGTATAACTCTGCATTATTAGTCGGTGACCGACGATTGTCCTCGGGTGTGGAGGTGGCTTTGCGGAATCGGGACCCGGCTGTCACGTACTATTTTGTTCGGAAGTTCTTCGACGAAGAATCGTTGATGTGCACTCAGTGGCAGGTTATCGTTGTAGACAGTCACTATTCTAGAGATGGCACGTTGGCCCTTGGCTGGAACTGGCATCAGTAACTGCGGGATTGATTCCCGCTGAGATTGACGTCTGCCTAAGCGTGTCGACGAACTTTCCCCTTATGATCTTCCACCCTGCAGAATTGATTTACTCAAGCATATGTTAGAGGGGCATATCTACCCTGGCTGGAGGAAGTGGTTGTACTAAGGCATATATTTGCTTGGCACTATTGCCCTGGCCGGAGAAATTGATTGTACTGAGGCATGTCTTGGGGTGGCATAGTTGGCCCGGCCGAAGAAATTGATTGTATTGAGGCGTGTCTTGGGGTGGCATAGTTGCCCCGGCCGAAGAAATTGATTGTATTGAGGCGTGTCTTGGGGTGGCATAGTTGCCCCACCTGGAGGAATTGATTGCACTGAGGCGTATTTTCAAGTAGCATACTTACCCGGGTTAAGTTACCCCGGCTGGAGGAATTGATTGTACTAGGGCATATCTCGGGGTACTATACTCGCTCCGGCTGGAGAAATTGATTGTGTTGAGGCAAATCTTGGGGTGGCATACTCGCCCCGGCTAGGGAAATTGGTTGCACTGAGCCACATCCTCGGGTGGCATAGCCGCCCCATGATCGTACTTCAAGAAATAAGCCTTGAATGTGTAGCTCATGTGTCCTGAACAGCAATGCTTCCATATTCATGTACTCATATTCAATGTGTTCTGCTTCCTTTGCTCTTCTTTTTTGGGTTGACAGTTGGTGGGAGGAGGTCCGGAGCGCGTAAGGTAGCAGCTTGATTTTATATGTTAATTGCTGTTTCATGCTGGGGACAACCAGAATCTATCCACCAACTATACCTGCATTCGACCTCTGGCTGGCCCTTTTCTGTGCTGTCACGGAGTGTTGCTCTTCTTTCTTGATATTCACCCCTGCTATAACTGAGACGTTCTCTCAGAGCTTTCTGGTACGATTGGGATGTTCATAATGCGCATCATTATGAAGCTTGCGAAGCATGGGATTATTTCATATAGTAGGACGCTAGAAAAGCTCGAAACCGTTGTATGCTGTCATTCTGTTTCTGTATATGATACCGGGCCATGGATTAGGTTAATGATTTTCATCCTCAGATCCTGGGCTTAGTCATTGCTATTATTACAAGCCAACTCACTGTACCGTTGGCGTTCGAATGGACTCTGAAAACGGTCATTGCCTCGTGGTATGGTGCTGCTTTCGGATGTGTTATCGTAGCCTTCGTAACGGCTGTCAATCAAAACCATTACGATCCTTATATTGGTGTTGCTGTGTCGCTCCCATTCGCAATATTTGTATGCCTGGCCGAGCAAGCTGACGTAACTCACTGCAAGTTGAGTGCTATCTACAGAGGCGACAAAGCGCTCTTGCTCATAATGATCGTAGTTGTTTTCGGTGGAGACACACCCTATTGGGCCGCCTTGACCTCGTGCATCGCCTACACGGTAGGAACTACTATAACGCTATTGGGCACGCTCATTCTATGGTGCGTGAATCTTCTGCCAAGACCTGGCCCTCCTCCTATGGCTCTGCTTGGTCTACGCATGTCTGAGTACTTCGGAGAGATTTCTTCTGTCGCTCCCGCTGGAGAGATACAACAGGAAGAGCTCGACGAAAAGTGGAAGAGGCTCGACCGGGCCGCAGTCTTGGCGTCTGCAACGCCCGACTCCCATATGCGTGGCATTGTTCTCTCTATGGTTTCGTCTCTATCTACTCTGGCCCACGCTATCAAGCATGCCTCATTCAGCAAAGCAGCTG
>NW_003210615.1:0-938 GCF_000006405.1 Perkinsus marinus ATCC 50983
ACATACCCCATATCGAGCTTCCTGTGGAGCTTATTGACCTCGTCCACGGACTTAGTGAGAATATCTTCGGTCTTCAACATGGCCTGATGTAACCTCATAGTGAGTTGCTCAATAAACTCAGTGTCATCTTTCTGGAAGTGCTTCAAATTTCTGCCCATCACTTGCGAGTATTCCTCCCACAGCTGTAGGATGCTCTTCACCGCCTGTCTCGTGTGAGCAAGACGAATTGCAATATCGCTGCTATCACCAGCCTCAGAGCCTTCAAAGTCCATCTGTATCTTCCCCAGCTCATCCATCACATTGGAAAGGGTCTTAGTCATTCTAAGTTTAGTCTCTTGAGCTTTCTTGAACATTCCCGATATATTGTTCTTAGCAGAATGTTCCAAACCTTTAAAAATAGCTTCCTCATGCCTGGCTAAAATCGCCGAATGATCCTTCTCAGCCTCAGTCTTCTCTATTCGTCGATTATTGCCCATATGAGCTGTCTCAATATCGAACTTGTTACCAGCCCTTCCCTCCTTCAATTCCTTAGACACCAATGACTCGGCCTGGACCACCGCTCCTCCTGCTCCAGAGAGCAGGCCCGTGTCCCTCTGACCAAACTCCGCCACTTCATCACCGAGATCGTTATTCTTCAGACCAACTGCATCTTCAATAGTCTCGAGATTGCCAGTAACTTTCTTCATGCTTTCCTGTACTTCTTGAGTCCTCTCGTTGTTAGCGCCATCACCCTTGAGCAACGAGCTCTTCATCTTAGTGTCATCAGCACGGTCCTTGTTCGCGAGGTTTTTCAGTTGTTCCATTACTCTTATGCCCTCCTCAGCCTCGTCCTTTTCCTGTTCAGTTTCCTCTGTATTAGCTCTCTCGTTGAGTTTCGTGATTCTAAGATTGATATCTCTAGTGAATCAGAGCCTCCTTCTCGATCTGCTTAGCAGCCT
>NW_003216487.1:0-1056 GCF_000006405.1 Perkinsus marinus ATCC 50983
TTTCTTCACGTTGACATTTTGCTATGAGAGTAGATACCCTACGCTACATAGTATGTATTCGGCTGTAGTTGAATAACTGACATAGTCCCCATTCCTTTCAATCATCTATGAAAGCATTTTGGGTCTTTCTTGGGACGTTTAGAGCGTCAGGATCAACCGAATTGTTGAATCTTCATCCAGCCATCTCTGCAGAAGCTCGATCGCCCATGAGAACTATATTCTATGGTGAACCAGATCCAATCTGGCAGATTGTTACTTCTATATCATTGTGTTCTCTCAGACCCCAGATTATCACGATCTTTACATGCATGCAAGCGCGACTACTCGTCACCCTGCCCAGAATTCCACAGTTGACGAGGGGAGGGCACAGGTGTTATTGTAACAGTCTTAACCACTCTCAGCGCGCGACGACGATGGTGCTTGTATCCCTCAAGAAAGCAACGGCCCATGTGGGCGCTATGCAGTTGTACTCTCACTCTTAAACAAAGACTCGAAAGCGCGCTGGGCTGAGCTGTGCAGGGTCAACTGGCCATGCCAAAGTACTGACCATACGTTGCGTCTGGGTCTTTCGTGTTTTCCTTGGTTAACCTCTTACCTGTCAGATTGTGTGATAAGCTTCAGAGAAAGCGTAGTCGAACATAAGCATCCTGATTCGCTCCGTTTTTCTCGTGATTTCAGTGTCCTGAAGGCTGGACTCACGTACGTGATAAGACTTGCCGGGCATCTGAGCTGTACAGCGGCCCGTGCAGGTCCAGTTTCTCTTGGGGGAGGACGTGGAAAACTCTTTCTCATCGCCTGTCAGACGCGAAATGAACTTCGCTGCGTTCAGCAAAGATAACCTGGAAGATTGGTCGAATAGGTGTGGGGCTTATTGGACTTGTGAGCACAGTTGACTCCATATGATCATTCTCTTGTAAGCATGCTTCTCCTAGACAAAAAACTGTGCATCGTATCTAACGCGACATTGCTGTACTGGTTGTCGTAAGTACAGGTTCTATCAGAAGGCCATGTTCCGGTTCTGCGTCATGGTCACCACCTCGGGTGCTTACGTTCATT
>NW_003213871.1:0-1268 GCF_000006405.1 Perkinsus marinus ATCC 50983
TCGCTCAGTGGGAAATTCGTCGAATTCTGCAAGTTAGAGACAGTAGCACATTTCAGTTAAGCCACTCTGTCTTAGGTTGACCACAATGGCCTCTGGTCGGACCTGCGGAATGAGAAAAACGGATAGGGAAAGTTTTGGCCCTAGACTCTAGGGGTATAATATCGCACTGAAAAAATGCGTACCGTGGGCTCCAAGAAGCAGAATCGAACCGCACCCGCCAGGTTAGTGTTGTGACTACGACCCGACCATGTAGAGAGATAGAGATCGGCCGATTACGAGATGTCGCTGAAGTCCCCCCTGCGTAATGGGTAACTAGCCGCCTCAACGAGACATCTGATGAGTTGTGCAAAAGGTGTCGGGATCGATCCCGGCACACGTCATTTTTCCCGTCATTGCACTTCGGATGACGTGTAATCAATCAATGATCTTGTATTATGAGTGAGCATGACGTCGCTCGAGGCCCTTCCTTATCCCAGTCCTTAACCTGGGAAGAGTACATCAACACCGCCGTCTACAAACTCGATCGTAAACTGCATAACGTCGTCAAGCACAGTCTCGATGGAGAGAACACTTTCTATGCCATAGGACGGCTGGGGACGGTCCTATTAGCGGCCACTGCTATCGGCGCTTTCACTTTCAATAGGTAAGTGTTCATATACCTCCCATTGAGCAACCTGTTAGTTAGACTAGGGTAGTTTCACGATAGGTCGCTAAAGATGTCTGGTCGTTCTTTCGTGGGAAAATATGTACATGGTCAACCACACGAGTTGGTGACTATATGAAAATTCTGAGGAAATTTCGGGAAATTCTCGTTGGGTCTTGCACACTGCTACCCCAATTGGTTTGTGAAATTCCCGAGTTCAGCTGAGGAAAGCGATCATATATTCCTAAACACTGTTCATTCTGTCAGGAAAGCAAAGGAGTTCGCGCGGATGAATCCAGCAGTCTTCTCAAAACAGACAGCATCCCTTCCAACGTAGGAGGCTCGAGCGTCCAGCTAAGTGTCAGGGTTAGTGCGTCAGGTCGGGTCTTGGGAAGCCGCAACACTTCGTACCGCTAGCCACCGCTGTCCTCACGCCTCGGGAGACGGTGAAGCTGTTCGTCCTGCCGTTCCTAGTTATCAGTGGAGGCATGGGAATCGGCTGGGAAGGTAGTGCATCGGTTGGGGAAACGTTCAAGCTCTACTATACTTCTTACTTGCGAGCAATGTCGACGTTCAGTCACACAGGCGTGTACTGGTATGCGGCATCCATCGGAGCTCGTTACTA
>NW_003212826.1:0-2046 GCF_000006405.1 Perkinsus marinus ATCC 50983
ATGCTAGATGGCTGGATGCCAATCTGAGATGGCTGGATGCCATTGTGAGATGGCTGGATGCCAATTTGAGATGGCTGGATGCCACTGTGAGATGGCTGGATGCCAATGCTAGATGGCTGGATGCCAACCTGAGATGGCTGGATGCCAATGTTAGATGGCTGGATGCCATTGTGAGATGGCTGGATGCCAATGTGAGATGGCTGGATGCCAATGTGAGATGGCTGGATGCCAATGTGAGATGGCTGGATGCCAATGTGAGATGGCTGGATGCCAATGTGAGATGGCTGGGTGGAACAACCCTCTTGGGGATCGACAGATCCGCGAGCCACCGTGGGGAGGGACCCACTGGGCGAGCGACAAAACCCCAGACGCGACAAGCGACAACTAATGGCCTGACGACGGCTGCAAAAATGCAAAGTTTTTATTGACCAGTTCGATTTGAATCATTTTCGCATGAATTACTGCGGGCTCTTTACTATCCACACTACGCTAGTTTGTTTCACAGTTCACATCCTGGTTTTTCACATAAGGTGCGTTCAACTCAATCTTGCTTACTTACGCGCACTTGCATTTTCCACATATTGTGGCGCACCATATGATATGGTCCATATCGTGTGTTTATTACTCCTTGTTCGTTGCGTACTGTGATTAACATTAACAAGTACTAACATTTTAGTGCGTACTACGCACTGCGTAGCATGTATGGCACCAGTGATCTAATGCTGTGGCGCGGCATCTTTTGCATTAGAGCTGCCAGCTGCTCCGGACATGAGGCAGATAGTTAAAGCTCGTTTCCTACACCTCCACCTCTATACTGGTCACATTGCATGCAGTGCTTGGTGGTAGTTGACCTGCGACGTGTGCCTATCATTCATGCAAGTACTGCAAAATACTTCAGCCTATCGTGCTCAAGCCTTGACACGCGTAGTAGCGACGAGCCCCCGCAGCGGAGGCTCTCCCAGAGCCGACTGCCGGGATCGGAGCCTACCATACAGGTCTACCGTCGATTTCAATCCAGGTTTCTCAGCGTCTTCAATTTGGTGCGCTCAAGCGTTAGGCTTTACATGCAATTTTCAATAACATGAGCTTTATAAGCTCTACAAGCCGTACCTCGCACACACTTAGTCTTTAACTGGTATTAGAACCTACGATCCTCAGTGGAGATTCCCCACCCAGGGAGATCTGGATGCCAATGTGAGATGGCTGGATGCCAATGTGAGATGGCTGGATGCCAATCTGAGATGGCTGGACGCCATTGTGAGAGGGCTGGATGCCAATTTGGAAGGGCTGGATGCCATGGTGGGAAGGCTGGATGCCATAATGACACAATCCCACAATGATTGTGGGTGAGCTAGTAGTGAAAGTTGACTTGCCTGGCTTGTTGTATCGGGTTGCAGTGTGAGTCCGACTCCACGTACCATGCTCTAGCCTAACGACTCAAAAATGCTTTATTTCTTTGAGTGAGTTAAATTTCAATCGTTGAAACTCAACCCCTGACTGATGTGGTGGTTGAATGTCAATCTTTGGATCTCGGTTAGTACTGGTAACTAAGTTTCGCATTGCAGGGGAGGTCAATTTCGTCTCGTCAGTGAGTCCCTGAAATATTTTTGAACTGTAATATGATTTGTGATCATCGGTACGTGGTATGAAATATATCACGTATGCGTAGTACGAAATATAATATACTATACGAGGTTCGGGCGCGTGAATGTTGACTTGCCTTGTTAGGCTTCTCGACTCGAGAGTGAACGCGGACTTGCCTGGTTCGAACTTATCGAGCTGCAGCGTGAGTCTGCCTTTACTTACCATCTAATATAGTGAGTATAGTATTTTTGTATTGCTTTTAGTGGATTGAACCTCGGTTAGTGACGTCGCATTGCAAATGAGCTCTATTTGCTCTGTCAATGGTTTCCACAAGCATTCGTTGAACTGATACAAGATTTTAAATCATCGGCACGTGATACGAAATATGGTGTATAACCTCTTCTTGAGATGTTCTGATGCGCGGATGTTGACTCGCCTGACTCAATTTCACGAGAATGAGGA
>NW_003209913.1:0-1341 GCF_000006405.1 Perkinsus marinus ATCC 50983
ATTCAAACAATGCGCTCGGAAGATGATTCGGGAGGCACTCCGATGCTGAGAGGAACCATGCTCTACTTCATTCTGATCATCTGCATTGGACTGTCAATTCTATGTGTTGGTATCTTGGCTTGCCTCCGGTATGCGGGTATGCGCGCTCGTGCCGCGGATACAAATCTCTCTAGTTGAAGAGCCTATCTGGTTGTGCAAAATGGTGTGGTGAGTTCTGATATTGTGGTAGTCTACCACTGGTAGACTACCACTGGTAGTGCTGATCCAGATTGGATTTATCCTTGGAGATCGTGGCTTTTCTTCTTCCAACCCAACCCACAGCCACCCTTAGCCTAAGGGCCTTAGGCGAAGTTGGACGCTGAATAGCTCAATTTTTGGCTCGTGTCAATGACGTCTAACGGTCAAGGTGTCTCGGACTTTCGTTGGTGTCAACATCGATCATGGATCTTGGATCTTGACCGAGGCTTCACGACCAGTCTCAATGTGAGAGAGAAAGCCAGTAAACATATGGCCTTTACCATGCCATTAGTTGTGCCATAAGTAGTCGGTAGATAGTAGAGCTTCTTCAAAGCTACGAGCGGGATGAGACCTGCGCGCTTCGGGGTAGAACGGACCGGAGTTAACCGGCCGGCTGCGGCTAACGCTCTCGATACCTTGACCGCGTCCGAAGCCGATAATGGATCATACCCAGCAGTGATAGCCGAGGGTCGGATTGCTGAAGTGTATGAGCGAATGGTGGAAGCTTTCAAGCATCCTGTCATCGTCAACATTCTGATGAAAGTCTCGAGTTTCTCCTCGATGGGGGGAACTGGCCGCCAAAAGATATCACTGAAGGGGAGTAGAATAAAATTCCTGGGTTGTGTGTTTGCTAGAACACTCTCTGAAGCATCGCTTCAGAGTAGCCGCTTCTGCTGAACCTTCGGCCGGTTCGAGCGCCTTTTAGCGCAAGAGACGCTACTCAGTACGAGATGACATAGAGAATGTGATCAAAGATCCTGAACAATGAGCCTGGGGTTCCCAGGCTGGAAAAAACGCAAGATATGGGGTGAGTAAAGCTACCGGGGTCACAGCACTACAGTGATCCATATTATGTGCTGAGCTTTGTGATCGGGGCGCTGTGGCAGAGAGCATAGCATACTCAGTGTATCCATTTACCATGGCATAAAGCGCCACCAACGAGGTACATGCTGAAGAATAGTGTCTCGTTTGTTGCGGCTTGAGGGAACACATACGACGTTTAGTAGTTGATGGAATAAAGGAAGCTGAGATAGATGCCTCCCACGGTTCGATAGAGGACAGTAAGCGTTGAAGCACTAGAGATGAGGAGTTCCATTTATTCAT
>NW_003204819.1:0-996 GCF_000006405.1 Perkinsus marinus ATCC 50983
AGCTGGCAGCCACTCATATGACTGGCTCGATCAAGAAAACGACATAGTCAACCACCGGCAGGCATGTATTCGTGGTTGATTGCTTTACTCAACAACCAATAGCATGCCCGCAGAAGCGAGCTGTGACAGCGGAACGATGCCTCCTCGCCATGTTCTCGAGCCATGTGCGCGCGGTCAGGAGATATGACGGGGTGAGCGGGAGCAGCGGCCGCATGGATGGGTGTCGCAGAGGCTTGGTTCTGCATGATGCCCACGGACGAGTGACACGGTCAGCAAAACACGAGCCTCATCGTAAGAGTACTGGCCTAATTGCCCCGGTAACACGAAATTGAAGTTCCGAACGACGAAGTCGATTTTCCTAAAGGGACGAAATGGAAGTTCCAAAGGTGTACTCGACGAAGTTGAAAGTTCTATGACGAACTCGAAGGTTCGAGAGTCGAAATTGAAAGTTCTATTAGAACGAACTTGAACTTCCTATCGACTTCGGACGAACTTGAAAGTTCTATGACGAAGTTGAAAGTTCTAATTGCGAATATGATCTTCCCGTTTCGGATTCGTACCTCCAACTTCGCGCGTCCCGACGAAATTGATGGTTCCAAAGACGAACTAGATGTTTAAAAGGTGTAGATGCATTTTCGAAAGGAGATAGTTGTAACTCTAGGCCAGACATTATATGTATATGTGAGCCCGGAAATTTCCACTGGTCGGCACAGTGGCCTCGCTTTATCATACATATGGAGGTGTGGGGAATCGAGCCTGCATAGCTGTCAAAAAAGATGCAATAGTGCGACAGACTAAACTCGCAAAGGATATAGTTGCGGTGGAAGCCTATGGGAATTCATTTATCTGTGCTTGTTTCCCACAGGATGAGAATATATATAGCACGTTGGATAGTTTAGACATATTAATTTGATGATGTGATGATTCCAATTTTTTTATTATGTTGCGATGCTAACGCCGAGGACGGTGTCTGGTCCAATCGGAGTTCTGTACATA
>NW_003203339.1:0-2091 GCF_000006405.1 Perkinsus marinus ATCC 50983
TCAATTTGAGACTTTTTGGGTGTTTCTTCATCGTTACAGTTACCCCTTTCAGTGTACCTTCGTTATTACACGATCATCAGAGAACGAATGGAGATATCACCTTTAGCATCCATTCTGCGGATATCCTCTGCTCCCCATAGAGCTCCTACGGAAACGTAAACCGAATGACCTGGGAAAGAATTTGTCCATAGGGCAGCGCCAGAGGAGCGTTCAATCCCGTGTTTGAAATATTATCACTCTCCTTGACAGTTGTGGCGCGCACTGCCTGCTCGAAATCTTCATCTGCGAAGGCAGTAGGAGAGCCGATATATCTGATGCCTGAATGTGCAGAAAACACAGGTCGGATCCACTACACGTCAGCTGATGAGAGAAAAGTACAGCACCATTCCTTGGCGACATCCGGATGACAAACCTGAAGAACGCTATGAATAACTACCAACGGCAAACTCCCTCCCATAGCTCGTACTTCAGCGATCAAGTCTGCCTTTCGTTCAGCGAAGTCACCGAGATTTGCCAATGCACACTCAGCTGAGAGTCTCCCATCACGTACAGCAGCTTCGACCTGTGATAGACGTCGTCCTCAACCATGATTCGCATACAGCTACCTTATCAGAGGACCTATTCCATACAAAGGCCAACTCCAGCTCTGAACTCCGACTTATTTCCCCAACCAGGAACCTGCATCCCTCCCTTAGCATAAGAATTGGGAGGTTACTGCTAATTACTCTCCAAGATGACCGTATCCCACAATGCCGATACGTCGGGGTTTGCCCATGCGTTATCGAAGAAAAACTCACATGCAGGGAGTACGGACCCAAATTGACCAGCGCTAGAACGGCATTCGAAAGTAACAGCATTGGTATGGTACATGCTAATTTGTTCAGCCGATCAGCTGAACAACCAGATCAGCCGCTTGACTAAGCAGTTGCTTTGAATGCTCCGTGTCCCCCTTCAGTGAGCCTATGCTCTGCTGTTCCTCAGCCAGAGGCTACTCCACGAGTAGCTTCTCACGGTCGACCCTCCGTCGCACCTGTTGCGCATAAAGAATGCCTATGATGAGGGCGCTCGAAGTCGCCAACTAGTTCAAGTTTGCACACTTTCGGGCGCGTGAAGTTAGTTTTCGATTCAGTTAGGCTTCGACACATCGTGGCGAATAAATTTTTGTAATCATGACTCGCTTCGCTCCGCTGTTCCACCCATCGCGAGTAACTCGTGAGCATCATGGGTATTTCCTCTCATCGTCAACTGCCTTCTCTAGCCCGTCCCGACACAACTCTGATACCGCACCTGCGGCACATCTGTCCGCTACTGTGCTGATAGTAGACCTGTCTGTCTTGAACTGTACAATAATGTCCACTTCTTCCTCTTCTGCCACGCTGACCCCGGCCGCTGCTGCAGAGGAAGGTCGACCTGCCTTGGTCGTCCCCAGAGTCAAAGCCTCTCCCATTCTCCCCATCTTCGAGCGATGGGCGGTTCTGGTAAGCTAACACCGACACCATTCATTCGAGCATTAACTTCTTCCTCTTCAGGTTTTCTCTCTTGCCCTGTGTATTTTCTCAGCGTGTTCACTGTTCACTCTCAATCTCTCCTGGGCTTATCAACCCAACCAGACAGGTGAGTGCACTTCCCCTACTCCGGCATTTCTGAATGTTCATGTGACTTGCAGGTTATGAAGTTCCTCTGGCCAACTGCCCGGCCTTCTCTGAATCGTTCTCCATAAACCACGCGACTGCACCTTCTGGTCCAACATGCAAACTTGAGATAGTCCAGAACGGTTGGAACGAGATGGTTATGTACAACTCAAGTATTTACCCTCTACCCAACAACACCCCGATCGACCAGACTCTCAACAACTGTCGCATGCCTCAGAACGGTGAACAGGATTATGAATGCTTCCAACTGTATGAGTGTCATAACGCATGTCGCAGAGTGGACGATACTGAGACGTATTACCTTGGAGAGTGTCCCGACCCGTCTATCCTACCC
Source organism: Perkinsus marinus ATCC 50983 (assembly GCF_000006405.1). Lineage (NCBI taxonomy): Eukaryota > Perkinsozoa > Perkinsida > Perkinsidae > Perkinsus > Perkinsus marinus. The sequence continues at coordinate 1,987 of NW_003203339.1, forward strand.
GAGATCGGCAACGACGTGATGAAACCCGGTATCCCGAAATGTCAGGTCAAGTTGTCACCAACCTCCCCATGGGAAACGGTCTTCTGCAAAGAGGTAGATCCGTCC
>NW_003210865.1:0-1203 GCF_000006405.1 Perkinsus marinus ATCC 50983
TTAAACTAGTCTGAGCATCAACCGATATTATTGAGGCATTATATTTTATATAGGTAGTTTAGTGTAATGGTTAGTCTTCAGGTTGGTCATACGGATGATCCAGGTTCAAATCCTGGTCGAATAAATTTTATAATTCCGTCAGTGATGGTTGTTCAGCCATTCTATTCAGTGGTATTGTTTGTAGTTGGCTCAGTGTAGTGCTCAGTATTATTATCTATGTCGATACATGGCAGTGATTTAACATTGCATAGCACAGTACAACCTGACTCCTTCCAACGAACAACAATATATTTAGGTAGACGATAGTGTAGTGGTTAGTAGTCATGTCTCTCATTCCCAAGGTCTCAGGTTCAATTCCCAGAAGGTCCGTGCGGGGCCCCACGCCAGTGGGGTGCACGGACCCCTCAGTGCCTACAGCCTTGCGATTCCCCTCCGAAAGCTCCAAGTAACGCGCGACAGCGCAACCAGCTGCAGTACCCTGAGCAACCGACACGACACAGCTGACACTGCGCAACCATCGGAGCAGACAATACGGCCGATGGTTGCGAGGACAACACCGACAAGGAGGACTAGCCAGCACTAATGACGAGTCTCACAATAGCGTGGCACAATCTGAAAAGTCGGGCTGCTAGCATGGTGCCAACGCAGTGCACCGATCAGGCACCACACCGGTGCTAGGTGGAGGAAATTTTTTTTTCGCGTTACTTTTTTCGGGCGAGCGGGGAGGGACCCGCGCGCCTATATGAGCAATTTTACTCACAGCAAAAACGCACCCTTTTTGAGACGATCTCGAAACTGAGCCTCAGAACCGTCTTGAAAGTGTTACCAATCGCCTCGGTTGGTCCTTCTGAGTACAATGGTGCTACTCGCGGGTCAGTTTATAGATTTCCTGACGAGTAATTGGGGATTAAAGATTTTTGTTCATAGTGACCTCGTCATTTAGGTACGGTAGTACTTGTCAGTTGATCTGGCGCAGTGGTAAGGGCGCGCGCTCTCCACCGGAAGGTCCCGGGTTCGAGTCCCGGGGAGGGACAAGTTGTCTCGTGACCAGTTAATATACTATATAATATAGTTATGTTTTATATAGACAATTTCGTGGCGCGTGAGAAGTATATGCAACCAGTAGTACCATTATTCCACTTGTATATATATAGTCTGTGGGTGTTTACGAGTTGGGTGGTAGTACTGAGAGTGAGTTGATGT
>NW_003206354.1:0-1739 GCF_000006405.1 Perkinsus marinus ATCC 50983
TAGTCGTACTAGTCGTAGTCGTACTAGTCGTGGTCGTCGACGTAGTAGTCGTACTAGTCGTAGTCGTACTAGTCGTAGACGTAGTCGTTGATGTAGTAGTCGTACTAGTCGTAGTCGCGCTAGTCGTAGTCGTCGACGTAGTAGTCGTGCTAGTCGTAGTCGTACTAGTCGTAGTCGTACTAGTCGTAGACGTAGTAGTCGTGCTAGTCGTAGTCGTGCTAGTCGTAGTCGTACTAGTCGTAGACGTAGTCGTCGACGTAGTAGTCGTGCTAGTCGTAGTCGTCGACGTAGTAGTCGTGCTAGTCGTAGTCGTACTAGTCGTAGACGTAGTCGTTGATGTAGTAGTCGTACTAGTCGTAGTCGCGCTAGTCGTAGTCGTCGACGTAGTGGTCGTGCTAGTCGTAGTCGTACTAGTCGTAGTCGTACTAGTCGTGGTCGTCGACGTAGTAGTCGTGCTAGTCGTAGTCGTACTAGTCGTAGACGTAGTCGTTGATGTAGTAGTCGTGCTAGTCGTAGTCGTACTAGTCGTAGACGTAGTCGTTGATGTAGTAGTCGTGCTAGTCGTAGTCGTGCTAGTCGTAGTCGTACTAGTCGTAGAAGTAGTCGTTGATGTAGTAGTCGTACTAGTCGTAGTCGTAGTCGTGCTAGTCGTGGTCGTCGACGTAGTAATCGTACTAGTCGTAGTCGTGCTAGTCGTAGTCGTACTAGTCGTGGTCGTCGACGTAGTAGTCGTACTAGTCGTAGTCGTACTAGTCGTGGTCGTCGACGTAGTAGTCGTGCTAGTCGTAGACGTAGTCGTTGATGTAGTTGTCGTACTAGTCGTGCTAGTCGTAGAAGTAGTCGTTGATGTAGTAGTCGTACTAGTCGTAGTCGTAGTCGTGCTAGTCGTGGTCGTCGACGTAGTAGTCGTGCTAGTCGTAGTCGTACTAGTCGTAGTCGTACTAGTCGTAGTCGTCGACGTAGTAGTCGTGCTAGTCGTAGTCGTACTAGTCGTAGACGTAGTCGTTGATGTAGTAGTCGTACTAGTCGTAGTCGTACTAGTCGTAGTCGTGCTAGTCGTAGTCGTGCTAGTCGTAGTAGTCGTACTAGTCGTAGTCGTGCTAGTCGTGCTAGTCGTGGTCGTTGACGTAGTAGTCGTACTAGTCGTAGTCGTGCTAGTCGTAGTCGTCGACGTAGTAGTCGTGCTAGTCGTAGTCGTAATAGTCGTAGACGTAGTCTTTGATGTAGTAGTCGTACTAGTCGTAGTCGTGCTAGTCGTAGTCGTCGACGTAGTAGTCGTGCTAGTCGTAGTCGTACTAGTCGTAGACGTAGTCGTTGATGTAGTAGTCGTACTAGTCGTAGTCGTGCTAGTCGTAGTCGTGCTAGTCGTAGTCGTCAACGCAGTAGTCGTACTAGTCGTAGTCGTGCTAGTCGTGGTCGTTGACGTAGTAGTCGTACTAGTCGTAGTCGTGCTAGTCGTAGTCGTCGACGTAGTAGTCGTGCTGGTCGTAGTCGTGCTAGTCGTAGTCATACTAGTCGTAGACGTAGTCGTTGATGTAGTAGTCGCACTAGTCGTAGTCGTCGACGTAGTAGTCGTGCTAGTCGTAGTCGTACTAGTCGTAGACGTAGTCGTTGATGTAGTAGTCGTACTAGTCGTAGTCGTGCTAGTCGTAGTCGTCGACGTAGTAGTCGTACTAGTCGTAGTCGTGCTAGTCGTGGTCGTTGACGTAGTAGTCGTACTAGTCGTAGTCGTGCTAGTC
>NW_003204198.1:0-1144 GCF_000006405.1 Perkinsus marinus ATCC 50983
ACTCACTCTTAAGGTAAGAAACCTTAAGATCTAACGCTATTTTTTCAAGAACGGTGAATAAGGGGGTTAATTTGTATCACTAACCCACGTTCTTAAGGACGTACTTTAGATTTCGGTAAGGCCCGGCCCACCGGCGGTGGGGCTCACTCCGACCTTAACTCGCGGAATTGGAAAACTAACGTCACTACGCTCCGCCAAAATCAATGAGCGCGCGCCTCAAATCCTGTGACCACGATTTCAGGAGCGATGAGAACTCTCCTGGAAAACGCAATCCTAAGGCAGATGATGTTGTCCTTTGGGCTTCCGGATCATCTCAATTCGAAGTAGATTGCAAACTCCAGCTAGTCTTAAATCGGGTCCAGTCTTGGGTAGAGTCGGTTGGAATGGAGTTAGCAGAAGATAAGACTCGTCTTATCTACTTCACAAAAACTAAGCGTAGAAAGATTCGACCTAACCAAGTCCTACTGAAAGGCTTTCATCTTCAACCAGTAGATCAAATCACCATACTAGGGGTTATCTTCGACTCTACCTTATCTTGGGGCCCACAAGTTGAGAAGATCCGGAAAAACGTGAAACATCGGGCAAAAACCATCTCTCTACTACTTCAAACCCCTACTAAGATTCACAAAAAACTTTACAGGCAATATATACAATACAACTTCACAATGGGTAGCTCAGCATGGGCCTTTGGGGTGACGCAAGAGCGGTGGAAGTTAGTAGAAGGATGTTATTCCTGTGCTATTAAGTCTATGTTAGGCTGTCCTATATACGCCTCTAAACGCTTGAGTCTGCGGTTAGCTGACGAGCCACCCTTGACTTTGGTCATCTATGCCTACTTGAGTCGATTATTTCATAAGTTGGCTCGCCTGCATTATTCACCATTTACGGTCTTGACTGCTGCCACTTTGTCGACTTCTACCGGTACAGCCGCCACATGGTATTCCGAGGTCCATTCAATCCCAGTACTTCGTCTACTACGTTCCAGTGCCCAACTGGCAGCTACGGTCTGGTCATCCCTTTACCACGCCTCATCGAGGCCATGTCCAGAGCCTGCCTGCCCAGTTCACCCTAGCAACTGGACAACACCGCTGACAATATCGACTTCCCTGCCGAACGTGCCCGTGGCCGCTACTCGCACAGACTA
>NW_003204964.1:0-946 GCF_000006405.1 Perkinsus marinus ATCC 50983
TGACGACAATCGGTAAACACAATGCATCAGTTGTGGTCAACAGAGTAGGTCAGCAGCAAACCAGCTTTCACTATTAGTCAGACACATATCGCGCGCCCCGCCACAGCTACCACCACGAATGATGTCAATAGCAGTAGATACAGGAGCGGCGGCACTGGCAGGATGCTGCAACAGCAGCGGCTATTATCAACGAAATGGAAGCTCCCAGGCTATCGGAAGCAGGAGCATCAATCACGAATTAAAATGATGGACGAAGTCGACACAACACTATCTCTAAAGTCGTTTAGCACCAATAAGCAAAGCCTTTGCTCTAAGTAGGTCTGTACCCACTCAAACACGATCGGCAGGGGGCACGAGTTCACAAGGCTGCTGCTGCTGCTAGTGCTATTACTACTACGATAATAATACTAATAACCAAAATGGGGATTAGCACAAGTAGGGAATACTCAGTGTAATGCGAGAACTAGAAGACTGAGTTATGATAGCAATAGTCACAGAATGGTATTATTATCATCACCATATCCGAGGTGCCAGGGACAATGAACGAGTCACATACGGGGCACAGTAAAGCAGCAACAACAGCAGCACAGATTGCATCGGGGCAATGCGTTGACATGATGGGCGGTTGTCGGAGATGACCAACCGAGGCACCATTCGCACACTACTCCCAACGCCCATGTATAAGTTAAGAAGATCAGAACGACGATCTGCAAAAAGTTTGTTCTAAGATGGCGCGGTTGTATTCGCGATAATGATGATGATGATAACTGATAGCGATGTTTTTTTGGTATATTGTAACACGATGTAGAACGCTGTTGATGACGATATGGAGGATATCCGAACCCCAACCTGAGACGAAGGCCATGACTATCATCATTTGGCCTCCAAATTGGCTCACCAAATAATCCAATTTTGGATACTGAAGTTCTTAGACTCTTCCTCTCGT
>NW_003211955.1:0-1963 GCF_000006405.1 Perkinsus marinus ATCC 50983
CGATGGATCAAACTCGAACTATATTGAATACGGATAAGTCTAGACTAGAGAAATGAAATGATAAGACCAATAGTCTAGTTCACTTGACAACACACATGCCATGCACGCATGCTCACGTTCCTAACTGGAACAAGGTGACGCGCTTGTCTACGAATAGACAGTCAGGGAAAATCAGGAGCCCTCATCATCGACTCCTACAACAGACAGTCCCTTGAACTTCTGGTACGTGGACAGACTGTGGAATCAGCAGTGACGCCGAACTGGCGTCATGATGAGCACAATATGAAACTCGAAGAATAGCGAGTGACCGCAACTATCCACTAACATCCAGAGGTGTTCCAAGAGTCCCATCTCCGACACCTGAAATGCTCGTCATGATGCTAACCCACGATGCAGCAGCACTGTTTTCCTCTTCAGAACCATCGTGAGCTTCCCAGGTGAGTACCACGTATGTGACGTAGTCGACGATACCGCTCAAGCTCTCAAAGACCTCATTTGCCATCGGCCACATCCGTATCGTACTCGACAGGGCTGCAAGCGAGCTCAGCTGTCAAATCAACGTTGCAATTGACTCCTCGAGAAAATGGGATATAACATTCAAGCATACGATGGTGGATACTGACCGGATGAGCGAACCAACAGAACTTCAATCGATAATATTGTGTTTTCCATTATCGAGGGGAGCTAGAGAGGTGACTGGAGAAAAACTATACAGAGATTCTCCTGTTGTAGGAAACAAAAAGAAAACTACACTTTTATATATCATGGCCACTACGACCAAGGCCAATCAACGCATTAATGAGACCAACAATATGACAAATTAACTATCCAACACCTCGTGATTGTAGAAAGAACTAGGTTAATGAAACTATCTAGCATTTCTTTAGAGCTGTCAAAGAGACGAAGGAACGAACAGACGGGAATCTATCATCTGTAGATTAATTATCAGACATGAGACAACTACAGTTTTACAAAAAAATGATACCCATAGCTGGCATCGTCCACTAAACCCGCGTCATACAGCAATCGCAGGGTTACCAGCATTCACGTGTTGAGGAGTGCCCACGAAGACATTCGAATCAGCGGGAGTATTAGCATTGGTTGGAGCGATGATAACAACATCACGAGACTTACTGCTGTCTTTCCTCTTCAACAGCACACAGTTAGCGATGAGTAAAAGCAAGAGAACTCCCGCCACAACCCATAGAGCAATCATAACGCCCAGAGTCCAGTCGTTGACATCATCGACGACAGCAGTATTACTAGCACACCAGGCAGTAGCTGCCGATATGCTCAGACCGATACCATCAGCTCCGAGACTAAGAATTCGGCAAGCTTCGAAAGATGGAGCTGACACACGAGGAGCACCATCCTCAATCCAGTCGTTCATCCAGTCCTCAATAGTCCCGTCATCACAACTGACTTCACCACATTCTATTGTTGCCAAACTCGTTATTTCACAACTAACGTCACATTTCTTATCCTTCCACAGATCGCCATAAGCTTGTCGAATGTGATCGTAAACCTCGTAAGTGTTCGAACCGTTGTCCAAGACGTTGAGCTCAGCAGGGCTCTTCTCGGACAGGTCGTTGGTATAGGAAAGGTAAACCGAAGCAGCAATAGCAGCAGCAACGATAATGGCCAGCATGATGCCTGGCAATACAGCATATAGTGCAAGTAGCCACTTCTGACCCAACTTAGTGCCGATGAACCCCATGATGCCACCAATTATGAGAACAATACCACCAGCAAGAGTCAGCCAGACCCACCATTCATCGACGAAACCTTCGAAATTAGAAGCCAGCAGATAGATGGAAACCGCGAGGATACCGACACCCATGAGAAATATGATAGTGTCCATCATATAGTGGACGAGCTTCGAAAAGACGGTACAGCAACCCATTAGGAGCTTTGAGTAAACTAATGCATGACGACCAATCGTAATTATTCGTCAACACGAACA
>NW_003202553.1:0-1362 GCF_000006405.1 Perkinsus marinus ATCC 50983
GCCTTAGTATACATGCACCTAGAGTATGCACGCCTTCGTCAACCGAGGAAAGTTTCCATTGAAAAGCGCTCGTGAAGACCTTTCTGAAGACCTTTCTCACTGGGAAACTCGTTGAATTCTGCGAGTTATTTGGTGCAACCTGTATATCGGTCCCTTTATCTGTATATTTCCCCCTGGTTCGGCAAAAAAGTGGTAGGGAAGTTATGTTCACCTTATTGCAATGAAGTTTCCCCCGTTTTATGTTAGGTGGTGTAAAACTTCATGTGAAGAACGCTATTCGCTGCTCACATGCGGAGCGAAATGTGCTTTTTTTTCATATCACGAGTGAAATCCCAGCGTTAGTAAAAAGGTATCAGGAGTATCAGGAGTTGTAAAAATGTACAGAAACCAACACTGGAGTTTCACCCGTGATATGGAAAACACGTGAAAAACGTGTTTCACGACTACTGCGTATCACCGCGAGCATCGCGCTTTTCACAGAGTATTACGCCACTGAGTGGCGTAACACCATTTTACGTGGAGTCCCACGGCCACTCCACGGAAAAATAGGTGAAACTCCAAAAATCTCTCAAAACTTCTTATGTTGTTGACCATGTGCATATTTCCCCACAGTGCTATTCGTACAGATTTTGATGGTAAAAATATCGCCGAGAAAATAGTTTTCGAGAATAATTACTCGTTGAACGGAACTTCGCATGTTATCGAGTTCCTGGACGTCATCGACACGAATCTCAGCTCAGGTCAGATTGCGCAGTTTAACAAGTGTGTTCTGGGCTGAATTAAACAGTTTAATTTGAAAGCAAAGGAGTTTTATTTAAACTCCTATGCTTTCAAATAGACTGGGTATAACATTAATTATTATTGGTATTTTATTGAAATTTTGGAGAAAATGTTTAATAAAAAGTAAAAAATCAACAAATTGGGTGTAATATTCCCAAAATATAAAAATATCAGCCAAATCTATAAAGGGTTGACAAAATGAACCGAATAGTAACAAAAGGGAGAAAAAAATAAACTTTTCTTAAAAAATTGAATTTGATATGGAAATGATGCAGTGTTGATCTTTCGTTGCACTTTGCAGCATAGGAATATATGCACATGGTTGAAAGAGATGAGTGTCCGACGTTTGAGCAGTATCATCCCAAGAGGATGAAATACTGTCATCATCACCATAGTCAACTTCTTCGTTACCGTACATACCAACACGACTCTGTTGATAACCTCAGGAGAGAGATGGAAAAAATTAACTTAATCACTTTTGGGACTTCGCCCTGAACTACTTCAACCGTTTCATGATGAACAACGAAGTATCAAATTCTCAAGACAGCAAGATTGTTCTAGAGAGCGAATGATAATCTAACA
>NW_003208321.1:0-2357 GCF_000006405.1 Perkinsus marinus ATCC 50983
TACTACTACTACTACTACTACTACTACTACTACTACTACTACCTGTGATCTGCCGGCACCGAGAGTGAAGTGAGTACGGCAAGTACCGGAGTTGGACTCATCCCGAAGATCTTACGGAGAGCACCGACGCCGATGTTGGGGCGAATGTAACTGAAAAATGCACTTTGAGAAAATTCTCATCTAATCGGCTAAGGTAAGTACATTCGGCGAGCGATGGCAGCAGCACGAATGTAGAGGTAGTCATCATCATAGGGGGCAAGCTCTCTCTGGGTGCCAGTCTTGATGTACTCGGCCCACTGCATGAGGAAGCGTAGGGTTAGGTAGTGGTGATAGTAGTAGTACCTTGGGGACCTTCATTCTGGCCCTGGGCCTTCAAATGAGCGGCGAAGGCCTTGATGAAGAGCTCAGCGGGGACATCCTTTACGGTCTTAGCATCATATTTGGCGACTAGCTCACACATGATGGTGGTGGTAGTTAGAAGAAGTACACAACAACGTCTGGGGGACTAGGCCGCCTCTCAACACGGAAAATTGACAAAATCGATCACGTGATCGATAGCCTCAAATTCGCCGCGCCGGCCTAGTCGAAGTACTCTTATCGTAGGGAGCGACATGAACGGTGTTAAGAAGTAGAGATAGCGCTAGTCGTGGTCCCTATGGTGTACCATGTAAAAAGGGTGTCATTCTATCTCCACTAGAAAGAAGACAGTTATGGAGTAGATGGAATCGTAACCATCCATTTGGTATATTTCACCAAATCAAGCTCACTAGATGGTGTTTCAATACAGTTCGGGGGACTAGCAATTGCTATGATGTCGACTTCAAAGGACGTTGTATTGCAGGAGCCATGATAGTCAACGAGCCCCATTCGAAAGTGAATGTGTTTGCAGTCTTCATCATCAAGGGTTCATACAAAAGGCTTCTTAACATCATCATACAAGTGCCTTGCAACTTTCGTCACCGAGATTCCCAACAATTATCAATGTTAGCTTCCCATCGATGCAAAGTAGAGAGAATCCAGCCTTGCTAATGGCATGAGCCTACGCTATGCGAAGTAGACAACGACGTGGTTTTTTATCCAAGTGGAGAATATTTGCTCCCCTGTCAACCTTTCCGACGATGATGCTCTCTATTATCATCACTACTGCCAGTAGCAACACAACCCTTTAAAGGGAATACTCGTCTAACGATGTTTTTAGACTTTTTCTTATAATGATGTCACGTCCTATCGGTTCTCTCTACTCCTCACTCCATATCGTCGGCAATCCTTTGGGACGTGAACAGCAATAGAATTGTCCACTTCTTGTAACGCGAGTCTGGGGCCTTCGAGAGCTTACAAAAGACCTTCCTACCAAAATCACACCATCGTCATGGTGTACACAGTACAACACGGACAATGATGGTGATTAATTACTATGTGATCTAACTGAGCGTCAATGATGGTGAATATGTTTCCGGCGGCTATCACCGTTGTATTCTCTCTCACACGACAGAGCTATTCGTTGAAAACCCTATGTCGTAGTAGACTTGGTACCACAAAGAGATGCTGCCGATAAGACAACCAATAACGACAGCAGGTACATTCAGGAATGCCCACTACGAACGCAATACGGTTAGGACTGCCGATGCAATATCAGTCAATGCGGCGCTAATGAAGGCGATACCATCAACCAGACATATATGTGTGCACCGCTCCGCTAGACTCCACTACAATAAGAGGAACACTGATAACCAGCCAGTAACACAATACCCCTTTTAGCAGGAAATCATCCAACTTATCACGAAAAAATCATCAGAAAGTCTCAACATGATCAACAAAGTTTATTATTCATTCCCTTGCCTTTTAACCATTTCCTTGGCAATAGTCTCCAATTGTATATTAGATGTTCCTTCATAGATCTGCCCAATCTTGGCATCCCTGTACAACTTCTCCAAGGGATAGTCTTGAGTAAAACCAACACCTCCCAGCCATTCTATGCCTTTACTAGCGGCCTCTTCCGCCACCCTCGATGCCTTCAGCTTGGCAGCACTACACTCCAGTATGATATCCTTACTAGACAGCTCACCCTGGTCCACCATTATCTTCAATGCAGCGGCATTGTAACTATACAAGACCGGTGGTGACACGATGGTGGTGTCACCATGATACTATCAAGATAACCCATATAAAGCGACGGTTCTAGACACCCCAGAGAGAACCTCTTCTCACTCGGTCGGGCACTTCTCTATGATGAAGAAATGTGCTATCATCGCGTGCGGTTACGAAAATTCTTGAAAATTTTCCCGAAAATCACTAATCCAATTTTACGCATATAACACCCCACTAAGAAACAGCCGCTATCCAGACCACCCCTTGAG
>NW_003214242.1:0-1138 GCF_000006405.1 Perkinsus marinus ATCC 50983
CCGAACCCGAAACCCGAAACCCGAAACCCGAAACCCGAAACCCGAAACCCGAAACCCGAAACCCGAAACCCGAAACCCGAAACCCGAAACCCGAAACCCGAAACCCGAAACCCGAAACCCGAAACCCGAAACCCGAAACCCGAAACCCGAAACCCGAAACCCGAAACCCGAACCCGAAACCCGGGCATCGATCCCGGTGCCTCTCGCTTGCTAAGCGAGCGCTCTACCATTTGAGCTAGTCCCCCTCACAATATATGTTTCTCAATTCACTTGGAGAGGATGGGCTGAACCGCCCCTTCCCCTCGAACAACGTTGGAATGGTTTGTTCTAACTCAATGTTCAACTTTGTCCAGGGGAGGAGGGGAACCGGTGACGAGCCAGATATCTTGAACAAAACAACGCACCTGTGATATTTACTCAGTTCCCCATCCTTGCGCTCAACACAATCCTGGAAAACACCGTATCAAATATATATTTTCCGATGCAGGGACTCGAACCCTGGTCGCGTGGGTGAAAGCCACGAATCCTAACCAGCTAGACTACATCGGAAATCGAAAATTTTCCGATGTATACGATTCGCCGAGGTATTGTTGAAGTTGAATGCATGACGAACTCGAGAATCAGCACTTTCGTCGTGTTCCTTCAGAATTCATGCGCAAGCGACGGGCTCAGTCAATACGTACGCAGAATGTGTAACCATCCCATTGCTAGAAGGCTACTGCCAATTGACGAGAGAAATCCTGCTCGTGTCTGTCGAAACAGTAAGCGATGATGTGTGACACTGACCTCATAGGATAGTGGAACCATTCACCCAGATATCAATACTATCATGAATTCAAGTGTCACCAGTCACCGAGAACGGCGCTGAGAGCCAGGGCTGGGTGCGCGTCTTACTGTAAAGAAGCAGAGAGAGTGATGGCGCGAGTAAGTTTACAACCCGAAAATATGTACGGACTGGGAGCGCACTTGCTTGAGCTATCACGATGTTACATACATGACCTTACGCTTTCATCCAGATGAGGAGCGCCGGTGGCGGAACCGACTAAAAACATTCCTATATGGAGAACCCGGGCATCGATCCCGGTGCCTCTCGCTTGCTAAGCGAGCGCTCTACCATTTGAGCTAGTCCCCCTCACAA
>NW_003204696.1:0-1461 GCF_000006405.1 Perkinsus marinus ATCC 50983
GAGCTCTGGTCGCTGTTATCGCCAGGGATGAGCTGGAAAGTAAGGGCACATTGGGTCCATGCGTGAAGGAAGCCGCCAGAAAGCTCTGACCCCAGCTCGCGATGAGAAGGCGTGGGTTGCTCAGATGCGTAGACGAGCTAAGCTCCTGTCAGCTCCGAGACAAGCTAAAGTCGATGGTGGATCACATGCCGCCGGTGGTGATATGGAGACGCTTGACGGTCAGGCGGTCAAGCCGCGATCATGCTCCCTCGACGTTCCTCGATTCCAAGGCAAGTCCCAGCTTGACTTTTACCTACACGACTTGCCAAAACCCTTCTTCCAAGAAAGTAGAAGAGCGTCATGAGAAGTGCTTTACGGTCGCAATGTTAGAATCTTTAGCCTCCGAGTTGTGACAGCCTGTGGGTGGCTGAAAGTGAGGGATTATACCTATTATTCCCGGGAATATTCCCGGGGAAGGGGATTAAGGAATCATTTTGGGGAATAATACCTGCCTTTTCGGGAATTATGGGAAATAAACGTCAAACAACGATGAACTATGGTTTCTTAATGAATTCTGAGGTTGTTGTTGTAACTAGTGGGCTTCAAAAGACCACAAATATGTGCCTGTTGCGTATGAACGACGACGCCCATCGTTCGGGCGTGCCCTCATGATGATACTCATGTGTAGAACTCTGTTATGCCGGCTTAGTTCCTGATCACCTCACGATGATTTGATCATCTTTGTTCGATCGGCCTAAGCTATTGTGACTCTCATCATGCCTCGAAGGTGCAATCCTGAGAACCTAGACCCAAACCAGCACATATTGAAAATCAGAGTATGTCGACTGGAGGAAGCAGTGGGCGAGCTCAGGCACGTTTTGACAAGTTCTTTATTAGTCGCGCCCCGCGTGCTCGAATCGACGACTTTACTGTAATCTGAAACTAGGATGCATCAAAGTTGGTATGTCATCTTTTATTGGAAGTTCATGCGACCCTGAAATCACGAGTGCTCTGTCTGTAATACAGACTCTGTATTGAGTCCTGGATACGGCGGGCTCACTCCAGAATAATAGGATGCGTCAGTGACCGGAATACAATCGGAGTATACTTGCGTCTCACGGCCGACCCTGGTTACTGCTGGTAAAGTGGCAGATAACAGTGTGTCTCTGATTGCGGATTTATGGGAATATGCCGAAGTGATAAGGGTTAAATGAGCATCTGTGGCACGTATCTTGATAAAGAGGCGAACAACACGGACGGTTCTACTGCGAGTCAAAGATCTCGACTGTGCTCTATCTGAGGCAATAACGAGTAAGTCGACTGATATCCGAGACTTATTCCGGCAAACGATAGATGATTTGACCAAAGGTGAGTCGCAGCCGTAACCTAGACTCCTTTTCTAATTGCTAGTCATTCAGATCAAATCTCTATCGCCGCAGTGGTATTCCCAAGCAATCTCGAGGACATCATTACTCAAATCGA
>NW_003210389.1:0-1050 GCF_000006405.1 Perkinsus marinus ATCC 50983
CTTTTATCTCTGGAGAAGACCTCGCGATTGACGAACGCTACAGAACAGTGTTGGAAACGAGCGTCGAACGACTCTATTTGCGAATGAAACTAGTACACAAACCGACGGCACACTTGAACAGTTGAATAATTATCATCTGTTCTCTGTGCTATTGTCGGGAGTAGACAATGATAGTACTTCCTCGGAGGATTAGGAAGATCTCCCGAGGCATTCAGTGATTATCACTATATAAGAATCAACCATGGTGACATAATCATGATAGTAGTAGTAGAAGCATAACCTCGTTAATGATATATCGACTTACACCATCTAATGGTACTTAGCGAGGAAGTTCTTATGGAAGTCGGCGAGCTTACCGATCATCTCCTTCATCATATCATCAGGAGGAAGGATGGTAATCCTGAAATGGTTGGTACCCTCAACCTCCTTGAAGCCGTTACCAGGGACACACACGATGCCAGTCTGCTCGACCAAATCGAGGCAGTACATAACATCAGCACTGGCGAAGCCACGGACCTTGGCAGCCTCAGTAGCCTTCTTGGGGAGCTCGATGTTGACGAAGGCGTACATGGCACCCTGGACACGTTGGCAACTCATACCCTCGATCTTGTTGAACTCCTGAGAGATGGCCTCGGCCCTTCTCTTAAGACCATCGTAGATGTTCTGACGCTCCTGCTTGAATAGAGGATAGCTGGGGCCGTTCTCGGGGGGAGGAGTGCACATAAGGCCGACGAAGATCTGACCCAAAGTGTTAGAGGAAAGACAAGAGGCTGCAACCTTGTTGAACTGAGCGATAGTGGGCTCATCGAAGCCAACAAGTTCCATGTAACCACCACGCTGACCGCACTCACCAAGGAGACCCTTAGAGGTAGAGTGGAAGCTGACCAGCTGGACCAAGTCAAACTTGCCAGGGTTCTCCTTCTGGAGGTCTCGGAGGATCTTCTTGAACGAGTAGAACTTCCTCTCAGTGTAGATGTTCTCCTGATAGACCTCATCAGCCATGATAAGAAGATTGTGATCCCGGGCAAAGGTGATGATGCCGCGGATGTC
>NW_003213713.1:0-1546 GCF_000006405.1 Perkinsus marinus ATCC 50983
CAATCCAATCTCTGAGAGATCAGCAACTTCGTAATGTCGACCTTATCGGGTCCACAAGTGTTGAGCGTTACACTTGTTGTGTAGAGGGGAAATCAAAGGTAGCTCGCTGCGTGAAACAGCCATGTGTGTGCGTGCCGGGAAAGCCACTTCATGACAAGTAATTTTACTTGTAAGATTACGAACTAAATAGTTACCAACGCCGCAGCAGGCGGATTCTCCCTCAGAATGTACTGCGAGTGAAAGCGAGCCGATGAATCCCGATGAATCCGTCATCGCCATGAAATATTCGTACGCAGATACAAAAAGGCTCAGCACCAGACGGCAATGACTGTTAACGAACCCGACAATCCTGTGTCCTGGCACAGTCATCTTCGTTGAGCGGACAGAGCTTGGCAAGTCTAAGATGCGAAGGTTATGAGTGGTCCTGTGACGGAGTTGAATGACTTATCAATGCATACCGTGAGTCAAGGCAACCGTTGTGCTGTCACGGTCCGTGCCGGGAAGTCAGTCTAACAGGAATCCCGTGTGCATCTTGTTCTCCCGTGAATGCTTAATGAACATCGCTCGCGTTTCCTGTGATCAGGCCAGTTAGTTTGAATCCCAAGATGTGACACCTCGACTTGAATACATGCTGTGGACTGCAGGCCATAGTACGTCATGGATTCGCCATAAGCTAAGGGGCTCGAAACAACGAAAATCCCCAGCTTCCGTCCACGACCTTGCGTGGCAATTGGGAGAAGATCTTTCGTCGCGAATCGATCAGCTGGAGAGGAGTCACCACCACCAGCCGACCCTCTAGGGGGGACGGGCGGGTGAGAAACACCTCCCAGGCACCGAGCACCACAGTGCTGGTCACCAACCCTCTGTGTCACAGAGTCTGTGATGAGTACAACCGTGAACAATATCCTTTTATTACTGGCTTTGATATTGCATGAATACAAGACGATCACCAAGTAGTAGAATATGAACCTTTTCGAGCGGCTGCAGATGATGGTGAGTGACGTGACGTCACTGACGTCATCGCGATGACTCCGTAACCTCCTATGACAGCAAAGTCCATCATGGATGTATAGGTAAACCATTCTTAGACTAGACGGGGCTTTCCGTCCTGTCGATTCTCTAGTTACTGCTTGACCGGGTCACCCGATTCGAGGGTCCCCTTCGTCCTCGTTTTATGCTTCTTCGTCTCAAGGTAGTCTTGTGCTCCGAGTTGATACGGAGCAGTGCTCCGGGAGCAACCCGCCCAGGATTCTCGAACCAGCGATCATCGTCAGTGTCACCAAGTGTCTCCAATGACCACTAAGTTTGCCCTTTTTTTGCTCAGTGTGATCTGCGCACAAGAGCTGTTCCTTGCTTTGTTCTAAGGATAAAAGAGTCAATCAGGTATCTTCACGAAACTATCGTGTTTAGAACTACAAACTTTATGTTAGAGATGTTAGAGCGCTCCCATGTATATGCGAACATATCATGTTGATAGATCATTACGAGTTAGCTAGAGTGTCAAGGTTCCTTTTTTCCATATATCGGTCCATACCGATCTGTCCTG
>NW_003214275.1:0-942 GCF_000006405.1 Perkinsus marinus ATCC 50983
CACATCCACATCAGCCTGTTATACCTCAGGGTTCTCACGCTAGCATCGGCCACGGTCCCGCAGTAAGCGAAGGTTCTCTACCAGCAGGCAGCACCAATCCCGTTACATATGGTGCCTTTGAGGGCCTTAACCAATACCAGCACGTCCCTTCCGCTGAAGGCCTTCCTCCCCATCACGTGGTATTACCTTCTGTCAACCCGGTCCTACCTTCTGCAGCTCCGATGGCTATGAACTACGGCTACCCTACCGGATACGGTGCTGGTTTTCCACTCCTACCTCCGGTCCCTCAGCCTCCTCCGGCCCTCGGTACTCATGGAGTCAACTTTGAGGTCCCGCAGTTCGCTCCCTTCTCTGGCAACAATGATGCTATTGACAGCACCACTCGCCACTACGCCAAGCGTGAAGCCAACTCTGCTGATCTACCCAACAAGCGACAGTTCACCGGCTTCAGCGACGACCGTGCAGTGGCTGATGTTATCAAGTCTGTCAACCATCTCTCGTGCTCTAATGGTTGGGGTGCTCTCGAGTACTACTTCTTCCTAACCAGACTCTTGGACGAGACGGTCAGCAGGGAGGTCAGACCTTTACCTCAGCAGACGCATAGTGCTTGTGCTCGTGAGGTCATGCGTATCTGCCAGCTTCTCTCCCAGTTACACAAATCCAGTGACACGGACTACATCAGGAAGCTCTTCAAGTGGAACAGCCTTTACATGGGTGATCGCCAACAACTTGGTGACTTCTTGAAGGCCTTCGACTCTATCCGCCTCGACATCGAGCGTCAGCAAGGTTATCCTTTCGAGGACCGGTTCCTCGCGTCCAAGCTGACTGCCAGCCTCCGAGGCGCTCATCATGAAGCTGCTCTCACGCGCATGAAGGCCTTAACCTACCGTCAACTTCTACATGAGCTCGTGGAACTTGACCGCCTTCGTCAACTATCTTCAC
>NW_003208751.1:0-1714 GCF_000006405.1 Perkinsus marinus ATCC 50983
CAGTCTGGTATTTCGCAGAACTAGAGCGAGCTATGTCTCGTGCTCTTATCATTCTTGCTGGCGTCCGCGGCCTATGCACTATCATATTCTATGTGCTTATTCGCCACAATGAGGCGATCTATTCTCTCCCGTCTGAGTCATCGTCTGTTATCGGTAGTATAGGTAGCCATCCTCAAGCACTGTAGATCATTGACTGCTATATGCTGGGGAAGCTAGTCCAGTTAGATTGCTATTATGTTCTCCATAGTTTGATTGTTTCCATCCGTTAATTGAATATGAGTTAGTCTCAGTAGTACATCAATGACCATCGAGAACGCTCATGTAACCATAGTGTCGATGTCGTACTACGACTGCATACGGTTAGTTTAACCGTGATTGACCACGTTACTACCACTACGACTGATAAGTACGTCCATCAGCCTATCAGCGGTTGAGCGTGTTCGGATCATTTTGGACCATCTATTCTCACCCTGTCGTGCAGTAAAACCATCAAACTTACGTTTATCCAATTCGTACTGTCAATTGCGTAGTAACCGACCACAACACTACTCCTCCTGTTGACGGAGGCAGTACTGGCTGCTTGTTCTCGGTTCCTTATTCGATGTCTACATACTAGCGAAAAAGTGAGATAACCAGATTGTATTGCACAGTGCGCGGTTCTCTAGGGTCGAGGAGCTGTTGCGATCAGTCCTCTCTGAGTCTGCTGACATATCACTACTAGACTCAACACTAGCCATCAGAGAAAGTAGCATTTCGTTAATGGAAAAGCTAGAGAACAAAGGTAATCAGAAGTGTGTTATCTCGGACAACACAATTAGAGACACAGTTGTGGCAGCCAAAGTAAGGAGCAGGTTTTGAATCTGGGTCGTACGGTGAAGGTGGGACATCGCACCGTGCGATTCGCACGGCAGCGTTGATCTGTGACCCTAAGCGCTCGGGCTTTGGATTACTTATCTTGCTAGCCTCGCTGCATCATATCGCGAGGTGTAGTTTGTCGTATTTTGAATTGTGGTTGTATACTTGTAGTTGCTGAGGTGTGCATGCGATTGCTACTTTGCAGTGCTGGAAGCAGCACGTACACAAGAGTGAGTTCGTGAACTTGAAATTTCAGCATTCGTCTAACCCGCTATATTGAAAAGAGTTAGGGTGCCAGACTGTAATACACCGCCGATACTTCGTTTGAGTGTATAGCACCCTTTTCATCATTAATCGAAGATCAACGTTCATTCGGAGGTGAAAGTGTTACTGCTCCTATCCATTGTGTGCGATGGGACGTGTATAGCTAATCATCTATCCCCCCGAAGAGATTAAGACTGAGATCTTTACAACCCTTCTGACTCGTGTTATCGACTACGCGTTACGACCAAATGGCAGCTCCACTGCATGCGAACAACACACTAGTGCTGCTATATCACAAACAGCGTGTTTGCTCGGCATTCGGTCACCAGAGCCGGAGTCCTTTTCGTTAATACTGACACGTACGACCCAACCGTCACACCAATCATTTGATGGTTGGGTCATAGTAATCGCTTATGCAGACAATCTTCCCCCAAGCATCTGTACTGTGCTTAACATGTTCGAGATCTAGTGTCGAGCTTAACTCACTGAATACCTCAGTATAGTCATATGGGTTTCCCGTATCTGATGAGGTTAAGGGCCCACTGTTTTCACAGTTTCGTCTCGCCTTGCATGGCTGCCCTATCTACCTATCTCG
>NW_003208751.1:1814-5371 GCF_000006405.1 Perkinsus marinus ATCC 50983
GCTTCTACAATGGTCTTCATTTCCATCGAGTCATCTCCGGCTTCATGATCCAGTTTGGCTGCCCCCACTCGAAGGACCCAAGGAGCTCCAGAGCTGGTAACATCTCGCTGCATTGTTAGTGTTGCGAATATAACCAGCTCTTTTCAGGCACTGGTGGCCCCAACGGTGGCACTAAGTTCAACGTTCCTGGCAAGGGAGAGATTACCAGAGATATGGGTGGCAACATCCCCGATGAGTTCAGAGAGCCTGGCTGTCCCCATCTGTCCAACGAGGTCCGACCATACCTAGATTCGCCGTGATAGATGATAACCGTGGTGTTCAGGTCGGAACCCTCTCTATGGCCAACACTGGCCGTCCCAACAGTGGTGGCAGTCAGTTCTTCATCAACGTAGCTCACAATGAGTTCCTCGATTTCTGGAGGAACGATTTGGCTCCCAGTCAGCATCCCGTATTCGGCAAGGTTGTTGACGGTAACATACTCGGTTTAGTGGATTTTACACAATGCTCATTCGTCGGTCCTCAGGTATGGATGTCGTGATGAATATTTCCAAGGCTCCCACTAACAGCAATGACAGTCCTAGGACTCCTATCATGGTCAACTCCATCACCGTACAGGGTGCCTAAATTTGACTACTAAGCTGGATTGTTGATGCTTGTGTGTTATCAATGCTTCCACTTTTACTCGAATATGATGATGTAGAGGTGGTGACAATGGTGGAGTGTCACCCCTACCGAGGTGAACTAGACTTTCCCAACCCAATCTAGTTTGGTTTTTACTTGCGTCTTGAGTTTGTTCATAGGGTATGGGGTCAAAGTTTGACCGTCAAACTGAAAAAAAGCTCGGTCATCCCGCGATAGTGGGAGGAGATTTCATCTAATATAGATATGAGGGAACTTTCTGTAGTCTGTGTGTTTGTCCTTGAGGACTTATTAACCAGTAATATAACCATTAACGACATGCTTCACGAGTGACCAACTTATAGGTCGGGATATTTTCGGAGGAAAGGTCAGATATTCCTTCCGTTCTTGTGCTCACGATTTGGTTGGGGATAAGACCTGCTGCATCATGGGTTGAGAGTATGTTAATAAAATTTCGGCCTGATCAATTAGAATGTATCGGTATCTGTGGCATATACGATTTGCTCTCGTTACCCGTAGCATACACATCACGGGGTTAAGCTGCCAGTCCCGAACCATTCGATCCAATGCGTGCTCTTAGAGTCTCAGTCTCGTCATCAGCGATGTGTTGTAGCAGCGTAGGTTGGTCGTATGCTCCATAGGAGGATAGGTGTAGCACAGTGTGGGAAAATGTGCACATGTGTGGCCGACGATATAACTTCATCGAGGTAAATTCGGGAAATTCTCTAATTTGTATAAACGCCTATAATAGGTGGGGAAACTCCTGACTCAGTCCTGAGATCAGTTGAGGAAAGCAAACTTATACTCCAACACCGGTGGAGCAGGTACGCAGTGATAACCATGACGAAACGATCCACGTCTTATTTTCTATGCCACCCCTTGTCCGTGTAACACAAAGGAACATCTTAATTACATCCTATGCGATCATCCGTTTGTATATCAACGCATGAGCGCTCGATGATACACAAGTCTGCCTTCAATGAATGCCCTTCATGTACTCTGTTTTGTGTAGTCTTCGAATGTGCGGGGACAGTGAATGTATACACAGTGATTAGCTCATGTGTGCATTGAAGAGCGTTACTATAATCCATTTAAGGACACATATCCGAACGACGACGTTCAGCGATTCTCGTAGTGGACGAAGTTGGGACATGTTTCCTGAACCCGTCCACAGTGGACGGTCCACTCACTAACTCGAGAATGCGTTTCCATACGGACCACACGTGATCACTATTGCTATGAAACATGAGAAATTTTTCCACGAAGTGTACATCTCTGCTATAAAGACTATTAAGGAGATAGTCTTTCAGCAAAAGTGGTCATCAGTATGAAAAGACTTCTCTTTAAAAAGTAACGATGCCGCTTGAATCGATCCCGCACAGAGTAGGTTCCAAGGAGAGGGTTTCCCATTCGTTCGAATTTCACGCGGAGCGCTGATTCATCGAAGACAGGACCTGGACGAGATCCATACTTGTTGTCAACGAGAAACACATTCAACGTAAATTCAACTCCTTCCATCGTACTCACTTCGCAGGCCTTCGAAATATCTTTGCTTTCGATTTGAGTTTCCTCCAAGTGCGCTTGCCTCATCGTCACCACACCCACTGCCAGCCAGATTAGTCGCTGTGCGTCGGCATTGCTCAGCTCGCGGAGTTCACGCCGTAAATCTTCCTCTGAGTTTCGAGTAAAGACACTCCTTTTCGATCGCACAGGGATTGGCGTGTCGTTAGATGGACGTTGTGCATCTCCCACATAGTTCTTTCGGCCCGGCTCGAGGACAACGTCGAAGAAGCTCAGAAGAGCCTACCACACCAACGACTTCCTCTGTGAAACATAACTTTCACCTGTCCTTACTCGAGTATCCGGCGAGCATCGATCGAAGGTATCAGAAGATATCCAACCCCACATCGTACAATAACATGGTATGAAATACTTCGAGAACGGTGATAAGAGTCTTTGCCTACGGAAGACATGTCCCAGAAAGCTGAGTCTTCGAGAAGGAACACCTCAGCATAACATCATGCAACAGTGCTACAAGTGTATGAGTGATACTCATATTATCGAGATCCAAGAGGACGGGTCTGCTCGAGCCCTCAGAGCAGGCACCAGTCGTGAGGATGGTCTCAGCTACAACGGCAGCTGCCAGGCTTCCACTGAGCTCACATGCTGGCTCACTGCAGCAGGTACTGACAAGCAGCACTCGGTGAAATGATAAGAGATAGATTGTAAATATCAGCCGGCCGCGAATCGCTGCTGTTTGGAGTCTTCACATGTCCATGCGGGCCTGACCTGAGGATCTTCCTGAGATGATCCCTCGGATGTTGCTGTTCATGCGCCTTGTACACCATGAGGCAATGACGAGGTCGACAGAAGCGTCTAGGAGCGGGGGGAACCTTCAATGATTGCTCAGGAAAAGAACAAACAGCTTTTATAGGAACTTACGGTAGCAAATGGCTGCTGGACTTGCACTGATAGTTCTCCATCACTATCCCACGGCGCATCACCTCGAATAGGCACTTCCATCTGTAGACTGCGAACGTTACCAAACTGCCCCCCTCGCTTTTCGATATGATTCATGTCTTCTACTAGGCCAGGGAGCTCCGGTAAAGCGATGTTCAGAAGGCTTGATATCAGAGCAATGATAGAAAGCTGATCAATACCTCGAACAGGGATACGCGAAGTGTTGGGAGGAGGGTCGCATACAAGTATCAATTCGAAGAACATACCAGTGAACGATGATCTGCCAAGAAAGGCCGCCACAGGGTCCTCGTTAGTCCTTGGGTCGGGCAACTGTATGACCCTCTCGGCGGTCAGCGTTGGCACACTCAAACAGAGGAACTCGGGAAGCCTCCTCTTCGAACAGCTGGCCTCTTGGATGGCAGGAATCTCAAGCAGTATCATATCAAGCAACGTGCCCT
>NW_003210262.1:0-1611 GCF_000006405.1 Perkinsus marinus ATCC 50983
AACGCAAGCCTCCAATCTTCTCGAAGTTCGGTGATGAGTATTGTCAGCAAACCACTATTCGAAAGAGTTCGTTTCGTAGTTAGAAAAATAAGTTACCTCAGAATAAGACGTCTATTCGATTCAGCGAAATGGTCGATAACCTCGTTTATATTGAGGTTTTCGAGGCTCTCGCGAGCAACGTTGAGTACTCCCAGATGCGTAAGCCGCTGGTCACCAGTGGAGTTGCGTGAGTACGTCATTATTCTTCGCATACCTTCGATTTCGTCTCTTCAGGAGCATCGGGGCTGTTACGCCAGTACTCTCATGCGACTCGCAACACCTGTCAATTTTCCTCACCTGGGCTCGGGAGATTCCTCAACTACACTTGTCATGTACGGAGGTACCACTACGACAATCTGGGCATTCTTGAAACTTGTCAGTCGGCTAGAAGTGTACAGAACTGGGGCGGCGGCAGGGTCTAGCAGTAGTGGGGGGCAGAGAGGGGGCAAGAAGTTTCCGGTCGGGGGCGGCTCTGACAAACGCAAGCCTCCAATCTTCTCGAAGTTCGGTGATGAGTATTGTCAGCAAACCACTATTCGAAAGAGTTCGTTTCGTAGTTAGAAAAATAAGTTACCTCAGAATAAGACGTCTATTCGATTCAGCGAAATGGTCGATAACCTCGTTTATATTGAGGTTTTCGAGGCTCTCGCGAGCAACGTTGAGTACTCCCAGATGCGTAAGCCGCTGGTCACCAGTGGAGTTGCGTGAGTACGTCATTATTCTTCGCATTGTCGAAATTTTCGACTCGAAAAGCTACGCTCACTGGTCGCCGATGCGATCGAAAGCGAAAATACAATTTTGGGCAGCATTACCATATTGCCGAGAACACGCTCCTGGGGGTTTAGAAAGAGGTAGAAGCTCAGCATGTCCCCCGGCATGTCCTCCGCACCGCGATCAAAGACGTCTCTCAGAAGCGCAATCTCGAGCTTTAGCGGCTCTGTGGATACAGTTTCCTCCGGATGATAGTGTCGGAACATTCCCACCAAATCATCCTCGTTCAAAAAACGGGAGCTTCCCAGGGTTGAGCTCGCAATGAGTCGTGTAGTTCAACGGGTTATTGCTGTGCAGCACAACTGTGATTCGAGGAAGCCCAGAAGTCTTTTCTGAGCTCCATTTCACAACTTCTAGTAGGAGCTGCTCTGATGAGAATACTAGTAGATTATCCGACGCGGTCGAACCTAAGCCGCAGAGCAATGTGAGTATTGCAACATGCCATATAAGAGAATGGAAAATAATAGACATATCAAACTGAATGGTGTTGAGATCACTGCATATGTAACCAGGGGATTCTCGCAATCACCTTACTCGTATTCTTCTACGACTAGTCAGTATCAATTTGACATGCAAATGTAGGAAATGTGTGTCATTTTCCGAGATTGTTGAAAGCCGATCTGAAACTACATCGCAGAAGCAATATGAGCGTATGAAGTGATATGAATAACCTTTAAATCATTCAATTATCATTGCTGCCTCCCAGTTGTGTTTGCGTGCAAATCCGTACGCGTACGTTCAACACGCCATCATCTTATTCTTCCACCTTGAAGTGTGACTGATTGCGTAATGGTTAGTGTC
>NW_003209570.1:0-1774 GCF_000006405.1 Perkinsus marinus ATCC 50983
AGAGCAGAGAATCTTAGGTATACAGATCAGGTTAACGTACCTCCATGGTGCATCGGTCTGACCCATTCCTTCCTCTGATCCGGATTTCATTGCTCGGGCGATCTTTTCATGTCCTATCTCCTCGCTCTGAGACCTTGGCCGAGTGAATTCTGCCATTATGACAAACTATGAACGACTTCCTCCATAGTTGAGCTGACAACTGCGTCCAGTATCGAGTACTAGAGAGATGGGATCTCGAAGATAAGATATTCGCCTTTATTGGGCTGTGATCACATTCAGTATATTTGCTGCGACTTCTTATCATTGGAATAAGAAACATTCTGGCTCTCTAAAACCATCGATTCACGTATGAAGGCGAACCTGTATGAGAGTATTGTGCGAGCGTCACCGGCCGCGTCAAGTAGCTGATTTGAATCCGAGTGGGGGTGGGGGAGGGGGGTGGCCAGAGTGCTCTATCCGTGCAGAGATCAGTCGGCATGTGGCAGCTGTTGGGCCTTTGGAACGGTTGAAGCATTCAAAGCCCGTCTCTGTATCAAGTCGGGCGGGAAGTTGAAGCAATCGCTCTCTGATAGCGAGATGCTGTCCTGCTGCAACTTGTGGCATGGATGCTTGTAAGTTTTCACGAATCATCATTCCTTTTCACTCGGAAGCTGCACCTCGAAGTGGCAGTGGCAGGTTATTTGACTGTAATGGGGGCAATCCTGTGATGTCATGGCCGTTCCTGAATGGAATCGTCACAGGTGAGCTACTCATCCTTCGTTGAAGAGTCATCGTTGTTGATCCCAACAATTTCTCCATTGCAGGCGGAGACTACGTTGCGAGGGAAAGTAGGAGTTCTGCGGATGGATGCTGGTCGTATAAATTCCCAAAATGTGCTCATCACCAGAATGAGTGATCGGAAGTGAGGACAGCGGTAACAGATAAGTCCTAATGCTTTCCTGTGACTAGGATTATCCTAGTAGGATACGTATGAGACACCTTCGTGTTGAAGTAGCTGTCCCAATGACAAGTATCAGACTCCTTTCAACGAGTTAGTCGTAGTCGATTATCAACTATTGGTATGCGAAAGTCGCATATTATAACTTCTCCCGTCTTGAGGGGTCGCTATTACATCAAAGCTCTGATCCCGAGGAAGTTCAGTGAGAGAAGCAGCATCAAGAAGGAAATCATAATTAACGGCCCAGTATGAACTTCATACGAAAACTCTTCATACTATGAAGAGTTTTCGTCTCTCGGGCACTGTCTATGTTCATACTATCTCTTCTCAGACATCGGCGGCATTCAGCGTATTTGAATATTTCCAGTGTCTGCGTCGAATTCAGCTGTCTTCGAGCACACGAGTAGTAACTTCCTCGGTGGCCCACCGAGGTGGTTGGTTATGAACTCCTGGAATGAGGAATGGGTTAACCATGGGACATTCAAGATAGCATTCATAACTTGAGCTTAAATCGAAGACGATTTTCGTCATCAAAGTAGTAACAAGCTGATTGCGAGGTCTAATAGCATACGAAAGTAAGGAGTACCGTTCAGGTACGGAGAGTGAAAGAGCCATAACAGGAGAGAGCCTGAAAGCCCAATATGATCCCGACGTATGTCGGCGCGAGCCTGAGGCGAGCACAAGGAGTTGTGTCGTCACAGTTTCATACGCACCGCAGAGGATATGTGTTGCGCGAACCTCTTATAGGGTATGATTACTGAAGTATGATTGCTCCAGCGGTACACTTTACTGATGAACTGGAGTGCTCATGTAGTTAGCGAGGCCGTGCCTCGAGTT
>NW_003211195.1:0-1119 GCF_000006405.1 Perkinsus marinus ATCC 50983
GACGTTGCTTTTTGATCCTTCGATGTCGGCTCTTCTTATCATTGAGACGCAGAAGTCTCAAAGTGTCGATTTGTCAACCCGCCAATAGGGAACGTGAGCTGGGTTTAGACCGTCGTGAGACAGGTTAGTTTTACCCTACTGACAAAGTAGATACTGCGACAGTAGTCGAAGTTAGTACGAGAGGAACACTTCGTCCAGATACTTGGTTAATGCCGTTGTCTGAAAAGACAGTACGGCGAAGCTACCATCTGCTGGATTACGGCTGAACGCCTCTAAGCCGGAATCCATGCTGGATAAGCAGTGTTGTACACCGTGCTCAATGCTACAAGAAAAAGGCTAGGTCAGGCTTCGGCCTGACCAAAATTCAAGCTGCTATACCTCTGGCTGCATTGACTTGTGGTCAGAGTGTATGGTGATCATAGCAATTGCAAGTATTGGGCTCGATAAATCCTTTGAAGACGACTTAATTGCATCCGGGTATTGTAAGTGTTGAGAGTAGGCTTAGTCTTACGATCCACTGAGATTCATCCCGTGTTGCGCCGATTTGTCTCCTCCTATTCTATTTCCATCTACGGACTCGATTTAAAAAGACGGATTACTTTACACTCAAGAGCTTCTGAGAGCTCTGGTGTGAGGCACGGTAGAGCTGGATCGCGGTATAGTGTCCTGGTGAGGGTTTGAAGTTGGATGGAGGATTATACCTTATGGGTTGAAAATCCTCGACTTGTCCAAATTTGGGTGTGCGCGGTTGGGGGTAACTTGGCTTTTTGGTCGACTTTATGATCGCCAGCGGCCATACTGCGTCGAATACACCGGATCCCATCCGAACTCCGAAGTTAAGCGGCGCAAGGCCCGGATAGTACTGGGGTGGGGGACCGCCCGGGAAGTCCTTAGGGTGCTGCTGGCTTTTTGCAAAAGTCGCACCTTTCCCCATAAACCCCCTCCCCACCCCCTTGGACATTGTTCCACTTTTCACTTGTATTGTGGGGGGTTTTCGGGTTTCGGGTTCGGGTTTCGGGTTTCGGGTTTCGGGTTTCGGGTTTCGGGTTTTCGGGTTTTCGGGTTTCGGGTTTCGGGTTTCGGGTTTCGGGTTTCGGGTTTCGGGTTTCGGGTTTCGGG
>NW_003210896.1:0-1702 GCF_000006405.1 Perkinsus marinus ATCC 50983
TTGCAACCCGTACACTAGTGCGGATTCTTCTCAAAGTCGCATCCCGATTGGCGGAGGCTCGGGGTTCTCATTTATATTGCAATTTTGGCAGCAAGCGACAGAGTGATCACGGCGCAACGTATTTCATGTTCCCATTACAGTCCGCGGATACTATCTTGGAGCACGACATCGACGATCCGGCTATCCCGGCTATTTGCTCTAATGAGAACTTGAGAGGAAGTGTCCCAATGAAGCACAAGTTCAGAACTGATAAAGTGTACACATTTTGCTACTATTCTATGTACTGTGATTTCGTCACTTGGGATATACGTAACGTCTTCGGTGTATCCGGTGCCTGTTTGAAGTCTATGCTCGGGCCTCAGCCATTCCGCATTGCATTGAAGGACCCAGTCAACAACGAGTATTATGTGAACATGCTTTTAGCACATAGAACTCTCAGCCGAGAGTGGGCGGCGCACTTCGAGAGTCAGGACGAGGAAGAACTGGAAAGAGAACACAGTGTTGCCAGCTTCTACTCTGCTGTTAGTGGTAACGATAGCCCCAAGGTTTCTCTCGCACAAGCAGTAAGCTCGCCTGTGAGTTGTACGAAGAAGTCAATTCGGTCTCGTATATGGCAATGGATCTTCGTACCTTGCATTGCCTCAAGGAAGCAACTTGCCGAGCAAAGTTCGCGAGCATACCAGGAGGTAGTTATCAACTCCTTGCCGCCACCTAGGGTCAGTAGAAACCCTTTGAAGAGACGGCGCCGACAGTTACGGCGGTCGCTCAAAGACGCTGACGATTTTGTATCATTATGAAGTGTATCGTGCATTACCATATCACTGTTTGTTAGAGTTCGCCGACGATGTTCAAGCCATAAATTTGGAGTATCGTGTTCAAGTTGTGAGATGAACAATTCCGATGATGGGCGCTTCCGATGTTGGGTTAGACAACCGAGGGGTCATCCAACGAAGGCTGGATTTCCTGTGCGGTTGCGGCGGAGATTGCGGATCAGTGAATGTTGCCTACTAATCTCAGACTAATCAAGAGATTGACATTCGACATTGGCCGCTGGACGCTGGTTTCCATCATCTGCTAAGCTTACAAATCCTAACCCACCCTTCCAACTGCGAACGCAAAACTCTCCTTCTCCAACAACTCATACTAAGTCAACCATGGATGTTTCTCTCGAGGCCATCGGACCTCACACTCCGAGACGCAACATTTCGAGAATGCCTTGGAGAATCGATGCTGTTGTGTGGTCTCGCAGTTGGTACAGCCGTTCTTGCAGTCGAAAGAGGGCCCTTGCTCCTCGCACTCAACGGAGGCGGTTCTTCCACCCGAACGAGCCTTGGCAGGACCGTCTTGACCCTCTTAGACGGCTCTTTGAGGTTAGGAGTGTCCCCCGGTCGGAGTTCTTGGCCCAATGTCCACTCGTCTGTCTTGATGTGAGCGGGGGAGGTTGCTCGACGTTTATACCTGGAACGCGTCGGACGATTATCATCTCCTCTCATGAAAGACACCGGAGGGAGAATAGCTGATTTCCTCTTGCTTAATGATCTGCTACTATTCGGCCTAGCCGACATTCCTGTTCGGTAGCCCGAGGTGGCTGGGATTTCTGGAGACAACTCATTGCTTCGGCCACGTCGCTGCTCCCGCTTGCCAAACACGCCAGTTCCGTTCCGCACATCTCTCGGTTGGGGTTCTCGATCATCATGTGTAG
>NW_003211166.1:0-856 GCF_000006405.1 Perkinsus marinus ATCC 50983
TTGAGGAGGAGGGCAAGGGTGTCAATGCTAACGGCGAGAAGGTCAAGGCTGCTGCTGAGGATGTTGCCGCCTTCAGAGCTGATCTCACCAAGCTCGGTGACGTGTTCGTGAACGACGCCTTCGGAACTGCCCATCGGGCTCATTCCTCCATGGTGGGCGTTCAGCTGCCCGTCCGTGTTGCCGGTCTGTTGATGGCCAAGGAGCTCGAGTACTTCGGCAAGGCTCTTGAGAACCCCGCTCGTCCCGTTCTCAGCATTCTCGGTGGTGCCAAGGTCGCTGATAAGATCCAGCTCATCAACAACATGCTCGACAAGGTCGATCTTATGATTATTGGTGGTGGCATGGCCTTCACTTTCGCCAAGACCCTCTACGGTACCAGAATCGGTGGCTCCTTGTACGATGCTGAAGGCGCCAAGATCGTCCCTGAGTTGATGGAGAAGGCCAAGGCTAAGGGTGTTGAGATCCTTCTCCCCACTGATTGGCTCTGTGCTGATGCCTTCTCTAATGATGCTAACACTAAGGTGTGCACTCAAGAGGAAGGTATCGATGATAAGTGGATGGGTCTCGATGTCGGTCCGGAGTCCACCAAGCGCAGCATTGAAATGGTCAAGAAGGCCAAGACCATTGTTTGGAACGGTCCCCAGGGCGTCTTCGAGTTCCCTAAATTCGCTACTGGTTCTCTCGCCGTTTTGGATGCTGTTTGCGAGGCCACCAAGGAGGGTTCAATCTCTATCGTCGGAGGTGGTGATACTGCCGCTATGGTTGAGCAGGCCGGCAAGGCTTCTAAGATCTCTCATGTCAGCACTGGCGGCGGAGCCTCTCTTGAGTTGCTCGAGGGTAAGGAGCTTCCTGGTGT
>NW_003215287.1:0-1259 GCF_000006405.1 Perkinsus marinus ATCC 50983
CTCCTCCTCGTTTTGTCTAAGTTCCTGAGTATCGTGTGGGAACTTCCTGATTTTGTTCGACATGTAACACGCTAGGCCACGATAAGTATCAGCTCGCGTAAGTTCAACGATTTTAGAAGGGATGAAGTCGATTTCATGTCGCGTTTCCTCGTAAAACTATAAATCTGTGATGTGACCCCCATCCGATCCGAACGCGCGATCTTCTACTCCAGAGCCCAATACGATACCGTTGCACCACATGACTATCAACGCAAGATTGTTTGGCGGCTTTGGGAACAAGTATGCTCATTATTCCATTCAACCAAATCTAGACGTGTCGATATATCTGAGGAATGTAGTTACACGTGAATAATTTACTGATATTGGTGCCACTTAAAGACAGTGCTGTATGCTCACTCGTCATAGCGATTATCTACAACAGATCGTATTAGTTTACTCTTTCATACTGAAAACATGATGCGGATAAAGTAGTTGATTATGTTCCTTCGTGTAATTCGTATTCGAACTTCGAATTTGTGGGACCAAGTAGAGGCGTGTAGAAGGGAGTGAATTTCTTCGAGCCCCTTAATCAACATATGGCTCGTAATTGAACATATTCCTCTGATGCGATTCCTTGTCAACTGAATGGGCCACGGTTGACTGTGCAATTCAGCTGAGTTGAGCGTGGCTCCTTGCGTATGGCTCACTAGCTTTCGATCTCCGCTTAGCATGAGTGCGATGGTCTACGTGAAGCTTCGCTTTAGAGAATCTCTTGGGAAACTTTACCAACATGAGGTGTTCCAAGAAGGTAGCTCGATCTAGGTGATTCAGTAGAGCTGCAGATTTGTCTTGGCTCTGTTATGATACATATCATACATAATCATCTCTAGTCTGAGCAAAACAAAACCTTTATGTTAGTTGACATTAATCTTCTTCTTCCCCATGAAGGTCGTTTTCACCATCGCTGCTCTGTCCGTGGCCGTCGCCGAGTATTGTCAGGATATTTGTGATGGTTATTCTCCCTGTGCTGACTCGAAGTATGGCTCCTACTGCAAGGGCAACGGTGTCTGCTTCGGTCTCTACCATAAGGATGATGGTTACTGCTTCCAGCCGACCGAACAGGACACCTGTGATGACTACACGTTGGAGCCGGTGGCTTGTCCCGAACCCACACCCACCTGTCACGACGTCTGCAATGATATGTCTCAGTGCCACGATTCCAAGTGGGGATCGTATTGCAGACTTGGCAGATCCGGCGTTTGTTTCGGTATCATCAAGAA
>NW_003215402.1:0-549 GCF_000006405.1 Perkinsus marinus ATCC 50983
TAAAGGTCAATTTTAAGTAAAATTCACTTAAATTTCACTTTTTTTCACTTAAATGGAATGCGCAGATTTAGACCATTTTGGTGACATCTCCAAATGACCTACCACATATGGTCCACTGTAACACCCCATCCTCAGAAGCATACCCAGGGGGGGGGAGGCGAGCCACATGGCCTACATCAACTTTTATACCCACCTGCAAGTCAATTTCGCCCATGTGCGAAATTGATGTGCAGCTTTCGCGAGCATCTTTGACCAAACGTGCACATCGATTTCGCGCATCCCCCTCCACCCCTTGGACAATGTTATAAACTATGTTCACTTGTCTCTCTATTGAACTACTGGACTGTGATGTGGGCTAGCATAGAGGGCGGCACAATACAAGACAAAAGAGGAACAATGTCCAAGGGGGTGGGGAGGGGGTTTGTAAAAAAATGTACGACTTTTGCAAAAAGCCAGCAGCACCCTAAGGACTTCCCGGGCGGTCCCCCACCCCAGTACTATCCGGGCCTTGCGCCGCTTAACTTCGGAGTTCGGATGGGATCCGGTGTA
>NW_003215963.1:0-5293 GCF_000006405.1 Perkinsus marinus ATCC 50983
CGCACTTCTCTGATATAATTTTATTAGAGTCGCTATCGTCTAGTGGTTAGGACGTCACGTTGTGGCCGTGACAACCCCGGTTCAAATCCGGGTAGTGACTTTATTCTACCTCAAGCTGACCCTAGTCCATCCTCAGTCGTGCTTGCTCGCGTATCATTTTTATATTGTATGCCTCTGAGCGGATCATCCAGGCTCAAATGTTTCTGACTTATTCGTTTTCCTCGAGCGTTTATCCTTGTTCGTTTGTTCAGACTAGGCTCGATAACTGTGGATCAGAGGCAGACCGAGTGATTGAGCAGGTGACTGCTCTGTTCAGAATAGCATGGAATCTTGGCATCCAGCTGGGAAACTGTGAAGACCAAGAACCGGAAGCTTGGGATGCGGTAGTGCCTCATGTACCTGGCAGTTGAATGCTAACTGGGTTAGTCTTTTCGTTTTGCGTTGTACGTATCTCTGACGCTCCGATCGTTGCGAGTTCTCCCTAGGCCTTCCGCGCACTGCGTTGCGCCCGCTTACTCATAAAACATTTCCTTCTACCTCATGAGGAGTCGAGGGTGGATCCCAACGAAGAGGACTCAGAAAAGGTAAGCGAGTTCTATGCGGTGTATTACATCAAGAACAGCGAACTTCTAACGGCCAAACTCTGATTCACTGAACGGTGATGCCATCTGCAATAATCGTTATGGTCAGCTAGCTGATGATGCCCGTATGTGCTTGGTATTCATGCTCACCGCTATAACGAGAATGGCGATGCATATGGAGGAGTCTGGCGAGACGGCCACTGGTGCAACGTAATGTACCTCCGTCCAGCGCGAGCTCGCTTGAAAGATTTATCACAGAGATAGTGCGGTCGAATCAGAGAGTACGAGCTTGGAGGACGTTAGCAGTCTGGGAAATTTGTCGGTCGTTGAGCTTTATGAGGTAGATGATGGGTACTGATATTCCATTCGAACACGATGCAGGGGACACCTTGTACGAGGTGTACATGTTCAGGTGGGACTGAATTTACTAAGGTCTGAGAGTATCGAGATAGGCGGCTCACGATGTCTGCCATTAATACTCTTATTCGAGTTCAAGTGCACCGTTGGCGCTCTATCTGGCCCCCGGAATGCCGAAAAGAGGCTGCATGAAATCAAGCGTGTCTTGGACTCAGCTCAGTCTAGAGGCATAGCGTCTAAGGATTGGCTTGAGGTTGGTCGTGATTGCTGACCGTTCTCAGTGACTGGTCGCCCGAAGATACTCACATCTTGGTGCTTGAATCGGCGTCCGCCAGCGTTAGATGTCGCGGGTATGGTTTTGTCGATTCTAACCAGTTCACCTGCTGATGCGGGCACTATGCTGCCGGTCTATTATCGAGAGTGGTTACGGGCTCAGGAGGGAGCTGATGACTCGACGCTACAAGTAAGACCGTTAGTCTCATCGACTACGGAGAGCAGTGCTTCTCAGATCCTGGGCAACTTGTTGACCCTTCTGGAGGAAACTATGAAGAACAATGGAGTTGCATATCTGAAAGAGGTACACTGTATACATTCGGATGTTTGAGTACAGTCTGATTGACCAGCCCTCAGATCGGGTATAGTGCGGAGGAGATCAAGTGGTTACTGTGTTACTCATGGGACCGGGCAGTCCTACTATACAGGTGAGCTACCATGCAATTGTGTACCATGTCAGGTGTTGGATTGCTTGATGTTCTTTTTTCCTCCTAGTACAGCGGCTTCGTAGCGGTAACGTATCTTTATTTGTCTCTCAGACGATGTAGTTATATCCTTGCTGAGCGTATGATGAGCAAGAGCATGTCGTTTCTGAGATTTGCCCCTCCCGAGACCAGAGATTCCCTAGGAGGTGGGTAAAACTCGCCGAAGCAGCTTGCCAGCTCGTGATGATAGCGATATTAGCAGGTCTCATGACACAAGCGTATGATCAATGCTTGCAACGGGTACCGACATAGCAGCCTTATTGGACTGTCTGACCATTAGGGAATCACCATGTGGTTCGCCGCCGTATCGTGTCCAGTCATGATCCTTGATGACCTCTTCATGTTTCTCATTTCAACCTATTGCGTCAGAGTTGAATATGAATCTGTGCAGTCGAAGTCACCGCCGAGTCTTCGTCTATGGAACGCACTTTGGCGGCACTACTCCAGTACGGAACGGCAGAAGTGACTGGTCTCGCAGTATATGACTGGGTTTGAAAGCGTCTCAGTGTTTTGGTGGCCAAAGGAGAACTGTACTCGCGAGCCGCGCTATGGAGATGTATATTCTCCTCGCGATCGAAAAGAGTAGGCGTCAGCTCCTAAGGCTGGTCCAGCGAGAGTCCGACACCAACGTGTACAGCTATGAGGCGTTGCATAGATGGCATACCCTGCCGAGCATCGTCATGATGAGCGATCCTGATGGAGTGCTTGGGTACGACTGTGCTTGTCTGAACTCGCCTTCATGACTGTCTTCTTTCCTTGCTGCATAGCTTATGTTATATTCTTTTATCATATGATCGGCCCCTGGGAGTTTCCTTTTGGATGCTCTCTCCCTTTTGTTCTCGTCAATGTGGCATGAGTTCCACTCAGTCGGCGGCACCGCAGGCCGCTGGCCGCTCTCGTTCATGACGTGATATGGCCTCATGTAATCCACTCAAGTGGTGGAGTTCCGCTAACACTGAATACGCATATCACAAAAGTGGCTCTCATCCGGCTCCACAGCTCATTCGTTGTTAGTGACCGCTGAGCTGTTGCTACACGTTGGTCAATACCCTTCTTGTGAGATCTTGATGTTTATTGTATATCTACCCCAAGGCTCTGGATCGTGTCCCTCGTCACCAATGCCACTGCACATCCTCTTCTACCTTCTTGCTATCATCACGACAGTCGAAGCATCAGAGGCTCGACACAATGCTACTACAGTGACAACACCTACTGATCCGTGGTTCTTCGTTATGGTGAGGGACTGTATGTATCGGCTCTGTGAGGCGCTCACTCTGTCGAGGTTATCGACGCTGGATCAAGTGGATCACGTATGAAAGTATTCCAATACCGTCTACCTCCACCAATTGATAATTCATCGGCGGCGGACTCATTCGACAGATACATCGTGTGTAA
Organism: Perkinsus marinus ATCC 50983; assembly: GCF_000006405.1. Classification (NCBI taxonomy): domain Eukaryota; phylum Perkinsozoa; order Perkinsida; family Perkinsidae; genus Perkinsus; species Perkinsus marinus. The sequence goes on from NW_003215963.1 coordinate 3,092, forward strand.
GCCCAATAGCGTTAGTAGAGGGAGACGAGTGCATTCCATCCGGGCTGACTCTTCTCGTGAAGATGGTCCTCCAGTGTCTCAGATGTATCACTTCAGTCCCCGAACTCATCGGCTCGTTTAAGACATCGCCTGGTATATCTTATTCGGCGTTAGCACCTAGTGGTGTGGTGAAGTCATTGTTGGCTCTAGTAGAATATGCCAAAGGTCGACTGGCTGCTGTGAGGCCATTCTGGAAATACTTCCCTATTTACTTGAGGGCTACGGCTGGTACGGAAGTGTGCTCTGAGTGGCTCACCATGATGCTCTGTAGGAATGCGAGATGTGGTGCCAGCCCGACGAGATGCTCTGATGAAAGAGTGTATTCGATACCTCAAGGAGACGCCATTCTATTTTAGAGAGGATTACGCCCAAGTGTTATCAGGTGATTATTCACCACGCTTAGGCTGCTCACTTGTTAAAACAAATTCCAAAGCAAGATATTCAAGAGCTTCACTGAGTATTCTCATGCTCGGAGCTGTGAGTCGATCGGGACCGCGAGAAACGTACCCGTTCAGGCGAGGAGGAAGCGGCTTTCGGGTGGTTATCTCTCAACGCCGATAACCGCACGCTTGCCGGCTACAATCAAGACGCTAGTCTCGGTTGGCTTGATATGGTGATGATTTTCTTGGTGGTGTTGCATCACACGTTAGCCTCAGGGAGGAGCCTCCTTCCAAGTCGCCTTCGTCCCAACACGAGCGCATTATGTCTTGCAGAATCTCTTCCCTCTAGCTTTGTCCCCCAGAGGATATTCCTCCATTCGGTAAGATACCTTGAGATGTATTCAGCCTTGTCAGTTCCCCCTCTATGAACAACAACCGCATTTCTTCTTGCAGACTGTACACGAAGTCGTATCTGCACTATGGTTTGGTTGAGGCTAACAGACGAGTGAGCGCCGCGATAATATCGAAGGAACTCCTGAGGGTAAGATCCCTCGATCGCATAGACGATAATGGGAGAGCGAGTAGTCTCCCTGCTTGATCATGGACCTTAGGTGGACTCTGTGTCAACCATCAACAATCCCTGTTACTTCAAAGGCATGGACTACCAGCCAGACTTCGCTACTGCACTATTCCAAATACCTTTGGCAGTAGTTATGCGAGGCACTGGCGACTTTGGTACTCATTGTTTCTCATCGGAGATTATTAACAGGGTTGATTCAGATAAGTGTGCATCGTTGGTCCGGCAGCTGTTTGGGTCGAGCAACACCCTTTGTTGGGTTAGAGACTGCACTTTCGACGGTGTGTATCAACCCAGGATAGATAACACACGATTCGTCGCGGTCAGCAACTTTGCTACGGTAAACCGGTGATGCGGCGAGCTGATGGATTCACACTGGACCGTCAGTGAACGACGTGCATCCCTCAACAAATATGTCCTTATGGCATGATAACGTTATTTGCCCTGTATGGCAGGTGGCAGACTCACTCGGCTTGCACGCTACTGGAAGCCTTGAGGAGTGGCACCAAGCAACCCGGCGTGTGTGCTCCATGTCTTACGAGGAATTTTCGACAACCTATTCACACGTGAAACATCGACGTCGAGATGGGCTCTGCTTTGACGCCACTTATCTCTACGTTTTGCTTAGTGAGGTACGCATATTAACGGCTTCATTGTCATCGGTGCTTCTCGACACATCCTTGTTACTTGCAGTTTTTGAAGTTCGGATCGGCAGTAAATACAACTCTAGAGTTTAGAAAGTACACGAGATCTGGGATAGAGCTCGACTGGACATCAGGGAGCGTTACCTACACTGTAAGACTACAGTGTTAATTTTTTCGCTCCCACTTCGAATAAATGTGTTCGTGTCAACTGTAGGCGAGCGCTACGCCGACAGTAACTATCGCAGCTTACAGGAAAGAAGTTTCGCTGGCATATGTTGAGAGCCGGGAAGGCTTTCTGGGGGAATTGAGCGAAGAGGTAAAGGAAGCAGTATAAGTGTGTGATACGTGAGGTTGATTTTAATACGTGTACACAGTACTCTACACGTATCGATTCTTATATGCTACACGGTGTAAGTATTGGAGTTTGCGGAGTTGACTAATATGCTGCATGCTGCATGCTAACCTCCCTCGTTACATCCGACACTCCCCTTGTCTGTGAGGATGTTGTTTCTCGATAGGCTTTGAATGCTACATTTGGGGACACAGGACTCCGAGGAACCAA
>NW_003206102.1:0-1308 GCF_000006405.1 Perkinsus marinus ATCC 50983
GTTTATAGGTAATGTGACCGTGGGGGATAGAAGAGCGAGAGAGGCCAAGTTGATTGAGAAGAACAAGAAGGAGAAGGCGGAGAGGAAGGCTCGGAAGGAAGGCCCTGGCAACGACAAGTAAGGTGGTGGACAGTCGGTAGGATGATGACTTTGTCCGTATTAGGAGTAATCGTAAGATCCGTACTACAGCACTGATGGCTGCTGCGGCGGACTCGGCTGGTCGGGATGTACGGCGATCGGAAGCGAAGAGAAAAGAAGGGCGGAGCGATGCTACGGCTGGCGGCAGCAAACGGGTTAAGCTATAGTCATAGCTGAGTGGTGAGGCGGCGCATCAACGTAAATGTTCCTGTTTCTATTATGCGCTTCTGTTCCGAGTTACAGTGTCTCCTTATTGTGTGCGGGAGAGGGGAGGTTGATAGTATGTGGTGGAGCTATGGTAAGGGGACAGCCATTGTGTCGGGATCGTGGTGATGTCTGGACGGATGAGAAGAGGTCAGAAAGGTCAAAGTGGCGCAATGTGTGTGTTAATCAAGAATGGTCATGTTTCGGGCCTGTTTTGAATCCTACATAGATGACCTAGATATTTGTTCAGTCATACTACAACTCCTACCTAGTGACCATGTCCAGAGAGTTCCGAGGTGATGACCATGAGCCGACTTGGGAGGAGGTGAAGGGCCTTCTTGCGGACCCTGAGGCCCCAGTGGAGAAGCGGTACCGCGCTCTCTTCTACGCCCGGAGCCGGGATGATTCTGAGGCGATTGAGGCTCTTTATAAGGTCTTGGAGCCCGAGACCAAATCGGTATGTGCATGCGTGCTATAGTTCACACCACTCCTCATCGAACTTCCAGGTGCTTCTTCGACACGAGGCGTGCTATTGCATCGGCCAGATGGAGCATGGCTTGGAAGGTGCGTGGAAGCTCGAGAACGTTATGGATGATGTTAACGAGCATCCCATGGTGAGATCAGCGGGCGTATCTTCGGTTCAGAAGTGGAAGATACAGAATAGGTCCGATGGAGTGCAATTTCGGATCATGTTAGGTGCGTCACGAAGCCATTGAGGGCCTTGCCGCTTGTGGCTCCGTCGATTCCCTTGACAAGATTCGTCCCTATTTGACTCATGAAAACGAGGCAATTCGGGATACCGCTACCTTAGCCGTCGAGTCTCTCGAAAGTAATACCACTCCTTTGTGAAATCCCCCCTTCCACTCCCCCCTCAGACCTCAAGAAGACTAAGGACACCGATGCTCAGCGTAGTGAGTTCAACACTGTCGATCCGATCGGGTCCAAGGCCCGCCAACACGCCACGAA
>NW_003208842.1:0-984 GCF_000006405.1 Perkinsus marinus ATCC 50983
TAGCTTATTGATGATGAGAGAGCTTATTCACTGTGGAGACTTCCGATATTAATTAGAGCGGCTTGTGGTGCCGAATGTTTCTGAGAGCTAATGAGCTTTGCGTTTCAAGTCTTAACGGTTGAGAATTTGTATCACTTGCCGTTGAACTTGTTTTAACTCAATACACGTCAGTTCCTTTGAAACAATATTTCCCCTCCCCCTTCTGACTGATGAGTAAGCAGCGAAAGCGCCACGCCCGTTCAGATGAGAGCAGAGTTCGAAGGATTACCAAAACTAGAGCTAGAGCAGCGCTCAAAGCAGCTAGTGCTCTCCCGAATGAAATTGCCAGTGAGACCAGCCAATCTCCCGAGTTTCCGAAAGCTCCAGCGAGTGGGATCCCCACAGAGTCGTTGGCGGATTCGGTTTCGAAAGTGGACGGAGAAGCTGCTAAACTCTACAAAAAAGCTGTAGAGGAGGCATCTGATGAATACCAGTCTAGACGAGCGAGGATAACCGATGGCACGGCAATGGCGAGCTCGGTCGAATGGGGCCCAGTTGCAGGCTGCTCAGATCCCAATGAGGAGATGGACAGAGACCAAAAAGGCATAGCAGCGATCAGAAATTGTCTTGATATAGCCGTATCGGAGTTGTCAGACGGTGTATGCGGCTCTGTCTTGTCCGAATGGACCAAACTGAACAGACAGGAGCAGGGTGAACGACAAGATATATGGAGAACGGTTGGGCCAGAGATCGAAAGACGTGCGAAACTGCTCCGGGCGGAGCTTTATGCAGCAACGAAAGTTGACGAGTCATCAGAGAATAACGAGATTAGCCTCCGAGCAGCCTTACTTGAAGGATTGCTGAAGTCCACGGGTTCCCTCTCCGATCCTGATGATGTGGAGGTCCTCAGGCAAATAACTCAGGAGGGAGGCGTCGGTATCGGTATCGATAACCCCATAAAGGCGACTGGTAAATGGCCGTCGAAGCTGCTGAGGCGAGAGCAGA
>NW_003204653.1:0-1521 GCF_000006405.1 Perkinsus marinus ATCC 50983
CCCGCACGGACCCGTCGTAGTTCGAACCTGCGACCTTTAGGATGAGAGTCGGACTGAATAACCACTAGAGTAATACCTCGTTCAAAGAAATGTGTTTCGTCGAGGGTCGCCAGTCTCTAGTACCGTACACCGTGGTGGTTAGTTAAATCACAGTCGAAGACCTTGTGCTGCATATTATCACCAGTACTTAGTACGAGTATTAACTGTCAGAGGTCGGATATAGGTCAAGCGCATGGCAGAGCATGACACTGTCCATGAGACTAAACCAAATATATGCCGTCTATCCCTACTGCGATGATATAGAAAAGAGTAATAACTCAGATTTGAACCTGGATCTCTCGAGTGACAACCCGTCACACTAACCATTATACCAAACTTACTATATATACTAAAAGTGCACGAGTCGCCAGCCCAATGTTGAGAGTTGCTTAATAGTACTGAGCATGGACTTACAGCCTACCCAGAGCCCAGAGGGCATTGTCCTTCTCACTAGTACACTACTGACCTCTGTACCACGCAAGCCGCTGACCTACTTCGAGTGCTGAACCTTATTCCGCAATACAGTCCCACCGGGATTCGAACCTGGGTGCCTCGAGTGACAGCGCACGCCCTTAACCTGCCAGACTAGAAGGACTCTTGAAGAAGAAGTTGCTTATGCAACATGGTTCACATAGAATTGATGAAAACTAAAACGTGAATAACTTTTTATTGAGCCTATAAATTCCAAATCCGGCTTCACAGCGATGTTCAGCAGATCAAGATCTGTCGATTGGTGAAGGAATTGGTGGGATTTATAGGCTAGATCGCGAAATCGGCTCCGCAGTTACACATTTTTGGTGGGAGCTCCTAAAGGTAAAAAATAATCGCGCATATGGGGACCCCTCCCCCATGCGCGGCGGTCGATAAGGGCGGAGGAGCGCCATCCACCTAGCGGTGTGCTGGTTGATCCTGTCACCTGCGGTGCCAGTTGCTAGTGTACCTGCCACGCTGTGGCAGACTTGACGTTGTCGTCCGGCATCATCCTGCCTGACACATTCTGTTCGTGACCCACTAGTGCTATTAGTTTGGTGTTGAGCCAGTACCACTGGCTTGAGTGCGCACTGTTAGCCGTGCGCACTGGTCTGAGTTTTCCGATGTAGACTAGAGTGCTACTCTACTCTCTGATGCGCTCTCGCGCGTTACTTTGTATTGCTTCGAGGGGGGTCGAGTTTGCAGAATTGATTGGTCCGTGCACCCCACTGAAGTGGGGACCCCGCACGGACCCGTCGTAGTTCGAACCTGCGACCTTAAGGATGAGAGTCAGACTGAATGACCACTAGAGTAATACCTCGGTTAAATAATTGTGTTTCGTCTTGGGTCGCCAGTCTCTAGTACCGTACACCGTGGTGGTTAGTTAAATCATAGTCGAAGACCTTGTGCTGCACATTATCACCCGTACTTAGTACGAGTATTAACTGTCAGAGGTCGGATATAGGTCAACTGCATGGCAGAGCATGACACTGTCCATGAGACTAAACCAAA
>NW_003214893.1:0-1369 GCF_000006405.1 Perkinsus marinus ATCC 50983
TTTAGCATAGTGGCAGAGCGTCTGCTTTGTAAGCAGAAGGTCGTCAGTTCGATCTTGGCAAGTGGCTTATAACACCATAAATATCTGGTCTGGTACGAGAAGCAGGAGCAGGTTTGCTCACTCCGCAAAGGATACAGAAAGATTATAGATTTATGTATTTAATCTGAGCGCCACTTTAGCTTAGTGGTAGAGCGTCTGCTTCGTAAGCAGAAGGTCGTCAGTTCAATCCTGGCAAGTGGCTTATAACACCATAAATATCTGGTCTGGTACGAGAAGCAGGAGCAGGTTTGCTCACTCCGCAAAGGATACAGAAAGATTATCGATTTATGAACTTATTCTGCAAGCCACTTTAGCTTAGTGGCAGAGCGTCTGCTTTGTAAGCAGAAGGTCGTCAGTTCAATCCTGGCAAGTGGCTTAGAGCAGCATTAGGCTCTAGTCGGGTATGAGGAGCAGGAGCAGGTTTGCTCACTCCGCAAAGGATACAGGAAGATTATTGATTTATGCAGTTATGTTGTGTGCCACTTTAGCTTAGTGGCAGAGCGTCTGCTTGGTAAGCAGTAGGTCGTCAGTTCGATCTTGGCAAGTGGCTTATAACACCATAAATATCTGGTCTGGTACGAGAAGCAGGAGCAGGTTTGCTCACTCCGCAAAGGATACAGGAAGATTAATAATTTATGTATTCATTCTATGTGTCACTTTAGCTTAGTGGCAGAGCGTCTGCTTTGTAAGCAGAAGGTCATCAGTTCGATCCTGGCAAGTGGCTTATAACACCATAAATATCTGGTCTGGTACCAGAAGCAGGAGCAGGTTTGCTCACTCCGCAAAGGATACAGAAAGATTATAGATTTATGTATTTAATCTGAGCGCCACTTTAGCTTAGTGGTAGAGCGTCTGCTTCGTAAGCAGAAGGTCGTCAGTTCAATCCTGGCCAGTGGCTTACAGCAGCATTAGGCTCTAGTCGGGTATGAGGAGCAGGAGCAGGTTTGCTCACTCTGCAAAGGATACAGGAAGATTATTGATTTATGCACTTATTTTGTGTGCCACTTTAGCTCAGTGGCAGAGCGTCTGCTTTGTAAGCAGAAGGTCGTCAGTTCAATCCTGGCAAGTGGCTTACAGCACCATAAATTTCTGGTCTGGTACGAGAACCAGGAGCAGGATGGCCCATTCTGTGAACGGGACAGGAAAATTATTGATTCATATACTTAATCCGTGCGTCACTTTAGCTTAGTGGTAGAGCGTCTGCTTCGTAAGCAGAAGGTCGTCAGTTCAATCCTGGCAAGTGGCTTACAGCAGCATTACGCTCTAGTCTGGTATGAGGAGCAGAGCAGTTTGCTCACTCCGCAAAGGATACAGGAAGATTATTGATTTA
>NW_003209781.1:0-1125 GCF_000006405.1 Perkinsus marinus ATCC 50983
GATAAATCTATCCCTCGGATTTTCAAGGGCCAGCGAGAACACTCCAGACACCCTGTTAGACAAGGTGCTATTCCAGTTCGAAAACCCTATCTCCAGATGATCTGATTCCAGGGTAAGTCGAACTGTTAAAAAGAAAAGACAACGCTTCCTGGGGTCCCCTATGGCGTGTCCGAGTTCACTTGTGTTGCCACATATTATCCACGTCTCGGCGCTGGAATACTAACCAGCTTCCCTTTCGAGAAACAGAGCCAAAGCTCCAATCCGATGGAATTTAACCTGTCTCTCAGGATCGGCTAACCCATGTCCAAGTGCTGTTCACATGGAACCCTTCCCCACTTCGGCCTTCAATGTTCTCTTATTGAATACTTGCTACTACCACCAAGATCTGCACTGGAAGCTGTTTCACTCAGACTCACGTCCAAGCTTCTTCACAACCCCCACGCCCTCCTACTCATTGTTGCCAATTATCTTGCAACAATGGCCCGGTATCGGTCACTCGCTTCAGCGCTATCCATTTTCGGGGCTAGTCGATTCGGCAGGTGAGTTGTTACACACTCCTTAGCGGATTTCGACTTCCATGACCACCGTCCTGCTGTTAAGATCGACCAACACCCTTTGTGGTATCTGATGAGCGAGCAGTTTAGCACCTTAACCGAGCGTTAGGTTCATCCCTCATCGCCAGTTCTGCTTACCAAAAATGGCCCACTTAGAGTCGTCTCATTGACCCCAATAGTTCAATTAAGTAACTACTGGATCTTGCCCATTTAAAGTTTGAGAATAGGTCGAGGAAGTTACTTCCCCGGAACCTCTAATCATTCGCTTTACCTGACAAAACTGATAAAGACTCTAGCTATCCTGAGGGAAACTTCGGAGGGAACCAGCTACTAGATGGTTCGATTAGTCTTTCGCCCCTATACCCAAGTCTGACGAACGATTTGCACGTCAGTATCGCTACGAGCCTCCACCAGAGTTTCCCCTGGCTTCACCCTGCTCAGCATAGTTCACCATCTTTCGGGTCCTAACGGATATGCTCATACTCAAACCTTTCACCGAAGATCAAGGTCGGTTGTTGGTGACCCCAACATGGCCATACGGCCTCACTTTCATTACGCGTATAAGTTTGCC
>NW_003202630.1:0-542 GCF_000006405.1 Perkinsus marinus ATCC 50983
TTCGATCCACTCATCATCCATCAAAATTGTGAACTGCTACTGGCAACAATTCACACGCGGTGATGCAGCAGCTCGGTATTGATCTATAGTATCGCCCTTCAAAGCCCGTACTTGTATTCCATGCTACCTCTGTTGAAAATCATCACTGAGAGCGAACAAGTCTGTGGTGACACAGCCGACAAACTTAGAAACAGAATCACATGATATGTACCTTTCTTCTTGATTTTCCGTGTAACCAGTCACCCCAAGATCTGCTCCACTCGGAGGGAAGATTCCATAATCGCAGATGATACGACAGAAGTGCGGGACGCAGGAATCGATCCTGCGTGCATGTGATTGCCTACTGATGGATGAAATCAGAATTCGAATATATATACAAATGGTTGATCGAAGTGGAATAGAAATCGGGTTTTCGGGTTCGGGTTTCGGGTTTCGGGTTTCGGGTTTCGGGTTTCGGGTTTCGGGTTTCGGGTTTCGGGTTTCGGGTTTCGGGTTTCGGGTTTCGGGTTTCGGGTTTCGGGTTTCGGGTTTCGGGTTTCGGG
>NW_003211214.1:0-1884 GCF_000006405.1 Perkinsus marinus ATCC 50983
TGTCTAGACGGCGATAGGTGTCCATTTGCCCACTCGCCTTATCAACTAGCTCGTCCCAAGTCCTATCTATGCCCTTCTAAGGCCGGGTACTGTTGTGGTCGCAACCCATGTCCTTTCGCCCACGACGAAGCCGAGCTTGAAAAGTCCCCGATGCCGGTGATCAAGAGGCTCTGCAAGTACCTCGGTAGCTCTCATGGCTGCAACTTGGGCGATGGTTGTCGTAACGCTCACTCTCATGAAGAGGTCGTGTCTGGTATCCGAGTCGCTGGCTCTAATAGAGTCGATCTTAATAACGACTATGTTCTCTCTCTTTATCACGGCTGCCCTCAACAGAAGAGCACCAAGAAGTCCTCGGACGCTGCTGCGAGTCGTGCTGCGAACAGTATTGGTGGTCTCCGTATTGAGTCGTACGAGTCCAATCCCTCAGCCGATCGCTCTCCACCGCTCTGGTTGCCTCTATTGCATTCTCCTCTGGGACCTTCTACGCCTCAGAGCCACAATAGCTCTGATATTACTACTCCCTACGCTTGTCATATCCCTGATTCTATGAACCGCGCTATACTTGAGTCCGTCGCTGCCAGTGTTGTCGAAAACCACGTGCGCACTGTTGCTGTGGCTGATCTACTATCATGTCTGAGCTTTCTTATTGATAATGGCTTCGATTCGAAGGCTCTTAATGAGTCGCTTGTTGATTCTCTCTCTAAGTATGATGCCTAACAAGCGGATGCCGACTGCTGGGAAATCTATCACCGGTATTCGCGAGGTAGATTTTTTGTTAATAATTTTATGGTAGTTGAAGACTCAGCATTTTTTCTTTGTATTTAGTAGGTTGAAGTAATATGAACAGTAGGTTTGACGGACTTCTCAAGGGATCGCCCGGTCCGTCTGTCGACGGTCCGGGTTTTTTTGGTATCATCCGTATACTCAACTTCTGCTCATTTCGATATTTGGCGTAGTAGCTGCCATTAGTCTCGTGTGTGACTTCCGATGAGATTTTCTGACCCAGTCAGCTCGGTCACCCCATTGTCATTCGATGATTCATCATCGACGTGACGTTTGAAGTAACTCAGTCATATCCGTCTTTGGCATTGAGTTATAGAGGCTTCACATTGGTCTGCATTACGGGCATCTCAGAGTCGAGAACTTCACTCAACTGCCGCATAGCAGAAACTGCATATGAATTTGGTGGCTCTACGAAATGCTCATTGTAGCCTCTTCAGTTGAGCTCATGGGTCGCCGTCGATCAGACAGTGATTCGAGTCAGAGAGAGCTTTCAAGGCGGAAGAAGGGTCATCACAAGCATCGGCATCGCGACGATGACAGGGGTAAGATGAGGACTCTAATGTGAAATTTGCGTGGTATTTGGTCAGTATTGATTGTCATATATTCTTGTAGTGTCTAACATGAATTCTTACTGCCAATCTTGGTTGAAATATAATGGGAAAGTCACAAGGTTGAATTTTCATTGTCAATCTTGATTGTGACGTTGTTGAATTCTCGAAGTCAAACTTGCTTGTAACACTGTCATTCTTGCCTGCTCACTTGCATCGGAAAAGGTGCAGTAGATGACAAGCGTGAATCAGTGAACTCGTAGGTGAAGTTGTGAAGAAGGATAAGTCTCGGAAGAAGCACGATAAGCATCGTCATAAGAAACGCTCTCGTTCTCCGTCGGCCTCATCGAGTTCTGAGAGCTGCGAGAGAGTCTACTATGATGAAGAAAGGGTGGTGTCTCTCATACGAGATTGTATTCTGCATGATCCGCGGTCCTCGGGTAGGAGTAGATGGGCGTGGTTCAACCTCGAGGGGAATTTTGTGTATCTTCCAGGTGAGCTACTGGGCCTCTTCATCTCGCTCCATGATGGTGGGAAGATTAATATATCACAA
>NW_003204486.1:0-1504 GCF_000006405.1 Perkinsus marinus ATCC 50983
TATCGCATCAACGAGGGCTCTCCATCCTCTCTCGAAAGGGCCGGTCCCTCATTCCGTCGTATGAGCTCCACGAATGGCAAGAAGCAGGAGGACCAGGGGTCCAACCCACCCAAACGGGCCAATTCCACAGCCGGCTTCAGGAGACCCAAGGATGAGCCTATTCGACAGAGACGCCATGGGTCAACAGCGCCAACACTGACATGGGTAAGTTCTACCACCGCTGAGTAGAGCGAAACGTAACGGAGTCTGAGTTGAACCCAGGCAGGGTCGACAAAGAGGAACCTCGACCCTTCAGCAGCTAGTTCGCCACTTCGGAGAGCGACGAACACTCCCCGGGGGGAACTCATGCGCTTCAGACTAGTGTTGGCCAACAACAAGGTCTTCTTTTGGCACTGTAATCGATTCAATGTTGACAGAACAACCTCTGGCTCTGAGTTCTCCACCAACTCCACAACCTCAGGTTGCCGAAGCTCATACGGAACCTCACCGGGAGGGGTAGTACAGTCCGCAGCAACGAAGCCTCGAGGAGGCTCCGGCATCCACACGCGTCCGCCATAGTCAATGTATCCTCTGATAGCCAGCCTTGCCGCGTGCTCTCGATCGCCGCTTTTGGTCAACACGGCCCACAACTGCTCCAGCTCTCTCACACTCTCGGGTCTAGCGGACGAGACAATGACATCGAGGAGCTTTTCCGCAGTAGCAGCCTCGGCAGCGCTTTTCTCAGTCCTTGCTCCCATAAGCCACCCCAGTTCACCACAACGCTCGAGCTCTCGAGCCATCGCTGATAGCCGTTCAGGAGTGGCTCTCTCGGCGAGTGCCTCCAAACACGTATCCCAGTCGTGAAGTTCCAAAGCCCGATCGAACAAATCGGCCACATCAATGCCCTGCAACTTCGCAAAGGTCATTTCGGCCTCGAAGAATCCAGCTTGACAACACAGTCTAACGCAGTGTTGTGGGAGGCTGCCACTAGAGCCCAACACGGAGGAGAGGGGCCCGTGGGCATCAACACATACACCAGTCAGGAGCTTCAGGACGTATGCTAGCTTCTCGGGAGTACAGCTATCGGCGTCAGACAGGATCGACCTATTGCAATCGACTACCGTGTGAGGGAATACGTATATGGTCAATCACATGTGTCGGTGATAATATGAAAATTCCGAGGAAATTTTGGGAAATTTTTGTTGGTTCCTACTCTTCTACCCGAAATTGTATGTGAGCTTTCACAGTAGAGAAGGAAAATCCCGAGCTCTACTGAGAAGAGCTACACCCAGTGAACGAGTGAGCGAAATTGGCACCAGTTTACCTAGCTTTGACGTAGCCCTCCGCTCTGCCACCTCGGAGGAGGATCGCCAGAGGTATCAAAACCTCCTTGGCATCCACTGGATACTCCATCAGGCGCTTCAAGAGCTCCTCCCTCGTCAGCCCTTCAGTGCCACACCGCAACACAGCAGCAGACGTGTCCACAGCGAGCTCGAGGGTGAGCGATGCGTGCAATTCACCCAAA
>NW_003216150.1:0-1373 GCF_000006405.1 Perkinsus marinus ATCC 50983
ATAATGATCACCAGTACTGCCAGTACTGGTGATCATTATTTTCTTGTTGATATTTGTGTTGGGACACCTTTGTGTATTGACGTATCATGCGTTGATATTGTCTCTATCTGTGTGGCAGCTGCGTAGCCTAGCACTGAGTTAGTCTGGATAAGACTGAGTAGAAGTAAGGCTTATCTACAAGTACTGTTGGTTATTCTCCGTGGGTTGGTAGACTTCTGTGTATTCCTTTAAGTTGCTGGGTTTACACTATACTCTATTGATTGGATATAAACATTGGACAAGTATCTTCTTGCGTAACTAAGTATGGTAAATGGTTCTGGGCAAACGGCTGAGTCGACAGTGAACGACACTCCCCCAGCCAGGCAACCCGGTTCAGGAGATCGTCTCGGCTCCCAACAATTGGTAGCAGCTCCTTGTTGGACCCCTCCTCTTTTGGGTCAGCTCCGTCGTGAACAGTGGGAGAGTCTATGTTATTTACGTAATGTGCCTATACCTCAAACTCGTGATGAAGTCTATACTATTCTCATGAGTAGTGAGCAAGGTATTGGTATCCGTAGTGAAACTGAGTTTAGCCTTTACCAACAAGCTTATAGAAGATTGTATGGTAGGGAAGCTCCTATGGATCCGACTTCTCCCCTCGGTCAGCGAGATGTGGTTTCTCCTGAACCACCTGTTTCTGGTACTGTGTCCAATGATTCTACTCCTGCTGAAACCACTCTGGTAGAGCGAGTTCCTAGCAAGGAATCGGAGGATAAAGAAGATATTCCCCAAGATGATGCCTCTGAGAAGACTGAGGGTATACGATTACAGCGAATAGCTGCCACCGAACCCAATTCTCAGTCAGTGAATTCATCTGTGGGTAATATACCTTCTGGTTCAAGTTCTTCAACTTTGAAGAAAGATCCCTCTATTGAAGATAGAGACACTGAGTCTATTACTCAGTTGATAACTCGGTTATCTGGTATGGAAAGTAGGTTGTCGGTACAACTACAGAGTCAGAAGTCATCGCAAGAGGAGATTAATGCTGTTATCTTTTCTCGGTTGGACTCTCTGTCATCTGGAATTGACAATATCGGTAACAGTATAAGAGGTGTTACTGGTGGGTCTATAATGGAATCAAGGCTACCAGCGTACACTCCTTCTGTGGGTACTCCTCGTAAAGAATCTGCTAATGATACTGTATCCTTTGCGGGAGGTATGCCTACTGATAAGTTTGTTACTCAGCGTGTCAAGGCTCCAGAAGTTAGTAAGGCCAATGATAGTGGACCTTCTCAAAGATACTCTGGGATTGACAACGTTGATGCCAATGTTTCTGATGAACACTGGCAGGTTCCTAGATTGAGTTCTGCAAGAAAACCTGCGTCTGTATATAA
>NW_003204026.1:0-1910 GCF_000006405.1 Perkinsus marinus ATCC 50983
CTATGTAAGCTGTTGCAGGCAATGACGTTCTCACAGTAGCGGCGTATAGCGATATGTGTGCCGCTCGAAAGGGCTGCCTCCTCTATACACAGCTCTAGCCGCATCAGTGTATACCATGTAGTCTATGTCCGTGTACTTGACTCGGACTAACAAGAGCGCATGCTCACGACAAAGCCGAGTGGAGACCTTACGATGCGTATCTTGCCAATGACCGTATGCAATAAGGCATATATGAATCACAGCCGAGAGTGCCGCCACGAAGCGGAAGTCCGACAAAGCCTTTTTCAGCATCCTCCTCAACAACTACCTGGGCTCACTCTCATTCCCCCGGCGAGACGTAAAACTCTCGAACACAACAAGGAAGGCGAAAGCAAAGAACAGTTAGGATCGAAGGTTTAACAAAATGAAACAGAAGCTGCCACACCTACACTTCTCCGTGGAAGGCTGCAAACGCTCATCTGAACAGTTAGCATAGACAGCAACAACAGTCAACTCATCAGAGAGGTCTGCTGCCGGCCCTAGCTGAGCCCTCCTCCATTGGCAAAAGGGTTCAGAGTCGCGAAGGGGTCGTTAGGCTTAGGTGGGAGCTGTGGCGCCCGCTGAGGCTGCGGTGAGCCTGCCGCATACTGCACTGGTCGTCCGTAAGAGGTCCCAACAGCTGGAGGAGAAGGAGGGGCATTATATACCTGATGCACAATACACAGTAACACCACTCTTATGAGGAATGTGACTTACCGTTCCACCGGCTGATGCCATTCTAGCTGCCGAAGAACTGTAGTCCCCCAGGCGACCGAGCGGCACACTATTGCTCGGCGGCGTACGAGGCGCAGGACGCCCTTGAGGAGCTGCTACTGCCGGCTGCTGTTGCTGGTACTGGCCTCGCTGTGCTGCTACTGGCGGCTGCTGTTGCTGGTACTGGCCCCGCTGTGCTGCTACTGCCGGCTGTTGCTGGTACTGGCCTCGCTGTGCTGCTACTGCCGGATGCTCTGGCTGCTGGGACTGAGCATGCTGTGCTGCTGCTGCCTGTTGGTATTGCCCCCCGGCGGTTCCCGGACGCTGATAAGGTGTATTGTATCCACCGGTATGAGGATATCCTTGCGGCTGTGGGGCTTGAGGAATAGCACTGGGGTATCTTTGAGGCACTACACCAGGCTGGAGCTGAGTACGACCTCCTATGAATGATGCCGGCACCGAGTTCGGAGGGGGGCCCTGGTAAACATAATAGGGTTGCTGCTGATGCTGCCGGGGTTGTCGGTGCTGCTGCTGTGGGTTGGCCTGCTGCTGCTGCTGAGTCTGGGCAACAGTCTGGTAACCTCCTTGAGCCGGATGTTGTCGAGTTCCACTGGCAGCGTGGCGCGCCATGGCTGACGATGTAGCGGCAGCAGTGCTATAAGCCGCCACACCCCCCTGCATAGGCGTGGGTGTGACAGGCCTCTGCGCGCTAGGAGAAGGAGGAGGAGCCGTTATAGGTCTTTGCTGTGCGAAAGGATTCCCCGGGCTGGACTGGACTTGTGCCGCTGCCGTATCCAACGAGGCGAAGTCGGCCGTATTCCAAGTATCGTCGGCCTTGGTCCCAGCCGGGGTGCTCCACCCGCCATCAGCACTCGCCCTCTTGGGCTGCCTTGGCACTACAGGTCCAGCACGGCTAGCAGTGATGTCGCCCATCTGGCCACGTGGGGGGATCACTAAGGAACAATAACAAGATGATCATCAAAGGCAACTAACCCAACCATCACTACCAATTCCTCCCTTATCCCCTGGCCTGTCCGCATCCCAGTATAGCATGCCCATCAGCCCTTCACAGCTGTCAGTCATGGTATCCACTTGATTCGATGGACGAGCATCTGAGCCCAAGCCCTACTCTCTCTCCTCACTCATCCAGTAAGGGCCTCTCACCATCATAGCCGTCA
>NW_003210414.1:0-1148 GCF_000006405.1 Perkinsus marinus ATCC 50983
CTTATCAGGTCGTGATTTTGCTGCGGTTCTGAGTGCACGGAATTAGAAATGCCGCCGATTGGCTCGAACGAATGTGTCACACAGGAGAGGCTTTGGTCTGGCTCTCGGTCGTTGAGGCGAAGACCGCGTTGGGCGAATGGAGGCAATCGATATACGGAGATTGCGAGGAATGGAATGATTTCAAGATGGAGGAAGGTCTTGTTATGTAGTCCATACACATACGGGGTCAAGAGAGCTGCTGTCCACAGGACTATAGTGCGTTCAAAGCCGCCCCACGTCGTTGATGTCGACCCACGGCTGCGAATTGCGGTAGGGGTAGGGGAAGACCAGGAGTCAACGGCCATGAGAGCTGAGTGTGGTCTGGGGCTGGAGGATCTATTGGAGCGATTGAAGAGAGAAGAGGTTCCTACTGTGGCTTTGGTAAGTATGCTCAGGAGGATCACCCCGAGGGGTCATTTCAGTCGATGGTTTTGAGGCCGCCGAACCCCACAGTGGGTGATGGCCGACCTCTTATCCTTGAGGGCCTCGGCAAGGAGAAACTCCCGCGGGTGTTCGTCAGTGTCGACATGAGGATTATCCGACCGAGCGTTGAGGAGGTCGGCTCTGACGAGCTCACAAGGTTCGACGATCGGACTGCCGTACACCATGTTAGGGATGGCTTCGTCAGGTTTGCGGACTCAATGAAGCATATCAGCTGGGTAGTTGGTCGTGGCAAGGCTTCTGTGCTGAGGGAAGAGACTGTGTCTTTGAGTGAACGCAAGAGGAGAGAGGAGGTCGACATGGAGATGGACGCCGAGGGGATGCGCAAAATTTGGGAGAAGTGCCGCCTGTCGCGATAATCAGAGTGTTTCCAGCGTGGGGTTATGGTGGCTACTTTAAAGTCACGAAGAACGAGAAGGAGAGTCGACGGCGTAGTGATGATGATTTCCTCAGTGGTGCGGGCATTTATATATTCCAGGGTCGAGACGGAGAGGGGTACTCTCATCACGCAGTAAGAGTTATATGAAGTTGATATCACACAGTGATGAGGATTCCGAGACAGCAGAAGTTCAAAAAAAGTGGAGCCGACAAGGTTCGAGAGCTCGTGTAAGTTGAGGACGGGCTGGACCAGCTTCTCGGTCGTCTCAGTTGAGATAGAAGGTCAGTCT
>NW_003204369.1:0-954 GCF_000006405.1 Perkinsus marinus ATCC 50983
ACTTCGCCTCAAATTGAGCTGATCAACCCAAGAAAGAGGAGCCTCCAATATAAGAGGAGACTGCTTGTGACGAAAAGTGTTCGTCGAACACTCGGTAGTTCACGGGAAATACAGAGCACATGTCGCATGAAATAATATGCAGCTCATGATGTAGCCAGTCGATTCGACGGGAACAAACACTTCCGCCAAGGTTGGAGGAAATAATTTTTTCGTAATTTTCGGAAAATGACGGGCGAATAAATATGTGGAGAAATAGAAAGCTTTTGTCAACTTGCGATTCTCGACATGGGATTCCGTTGTTCTCCACAGAACCCTCCTGAGAATGGTCTGCGTGGGACCGTAAATAACCATTCGAGGTTCGAAGAACCCGCACTCCAGGCGAGAGTGACGGAAAAACGGAAAGTTCATACCTGGCCGGATTGAAAGACACAAATAAGGAAGCTTTGTCAAGAAAGTAGACGGAAATGGTTACCGGCCCTGTTTTACGGGGTTGCGAAAGATGCAAATGATTATGTGGTCGCCACAGTTTATTCAGAGATCTACGATAGTGCTTAGTAAGCTGATCTTAGTAGATAGTGTATCGGGAGGTATGAGTAGTCAAGCGCGAGTCATCAGTCAGAGTCTCTGCCCCAGAGAGCACCGAGTTGACTCAGAGTCAATGACTCTTTCGCAATCGAGGCAAGCAAGGGCGACAGGCAGATTAGCTATATGTTGCTCGCAGAAGCAACCGTGTGTGGCAAATGCTCTCGCACTTGGGACGGGGATGTAGCACTAGCAACGCGAGTGATGTAGGTCTTATAGCAACAGTAGTTGGCTTGGACGAAACTGAAGGCTGCTGCTTCCAAAGGCTTGAATCAAAGGGGGAGATTAAAGCCAAACTGAACTTGTTCTTATGACTTCGAATCTGTGGGAGACAGAGACGGCTTCAATTGACTCAGAAACGGATAGATAATC
>NW_003215634.1:0-1144 GCF_000006405.1 Perkinsus marinus ATCC 50983
TTCGAGTGTGGTATCACGAAAATCTTCTGCCATTATTGTCCCTTCGGACACAGAAATATATGCCTACAAAACTTATTGATTTTCTAGCAACTTCCTCTTCATTTGATCATATTAGTAGTGCAGAGGTAAGCCTGTGTCCCTATTCTGAGTGATCTGATGCGACATTCTCATCAGATGTTATATACCGCAGCTAAGGATTGGGTATGTGTACGTGGCCTGTTGCTACCGGTCATTTGTTATATCTGGCTACCGGCGATAGCGTATTGGGGTATGATAACATTCGGCATGAGAGTGAAAGAAAGGTCAGGCGTTTAAATTCATTAAGGTTGATGTATCATAATCTATTCTATAGTGATAACGACAATGATGTGGTGGAGGGGCAGAAAGGGCTGACTCATTATGCATTGCGAGATGTTATCATATTCTCTATTATAATCACCATTATGGGTATCGGAGGAGGTAGTAAAGAACCCGTTCGTACGAGTACGATCATTTGGTCCTCATTAGGGATATTATGGCGAAGCACAAGCAGTGCCGGCCTTGGCGACTTTAACATATAGTTACATTTAATGCATTCATATCATTGACGACAATAAATCCTTCGTTGTGTTAATAAGCACCCAATGCTGCATATGAAATTCCGTTGAATATGGACAACATTTTAAAAGCAACACGTATTGATCGAGGAATGGAACATCATGCACAGATGAACCTTCAGACAGAATAAGTGATGAATGGTCCCTGGTCGTTAGATTCGAAGCATATCAATCATTTGATATTGCTATTATTCACAGGTGGATGCTAGTGATCCATATCTAAGATACTGATAGTATGATTGTAACACAATTGAGTAGGAAAAGGAATGTATAGATTACACACTTGATGATGAACAACACGCAGGGAGTGGAGTATTCGAAGCCAATTCATATGATATCCTCATACATCGCACTGCTGCATCAGCCTTCGACACTCATTATATAGCTGCAAACCCTCTTTAGAAAGTGATAGGTATATAAGGGACATAGCATCACAACCCAACATACTATCGACCCCTCTTTTGAGTGCATGGTTGGTACCCTCAGCGGATCATATTATTGTAGGAACCTGTGAGATAGGTCTACGGTCTCTTCATATTCTACCATAG
>NW_003210750.1:0-1074 GCF_000006405.1 Perkinsus marinus ATCC 50983
TATCAACTTCCCTCTCGATGGTGCATCAGCTGGATTAATCAAACTTCAATGTGACATACACAACATCGAATGGAGGTCTTCTTGCGAATCTCGTATAAGCTATGGCGCGTCTTGACAACACGCTTTTGGGTCACCAGCTCCTCTGTGGTCGCGATTGTGTTTGGAGTCCTCCGCAACCGCACCAGGTTAATCTCTAAGTCGGTACACATGATTAATAGTTGGATTCCCCAATAATCCAAAATCTCCGAGATGAATGTAACCAATAGGGTGGTTCCTGTGCATAAGATATCCAATTCCATCCGTGGCGCTGTTCTCTTTGCCTCGTTGGAAGAGCGGATAAAACCCCTCGCCCAAACTCTTCGTCCATCGAGGGTTTCCACTATAATGGCTGATGCTTGAGCCGATGCATCAATGAAGGCCACCAAGACGTCATACGAGTCGTTGGCAGGATAGAGAGTACGGGATACCTTCGTAGCTTTCTTCAACATCTGAAACCACCCTTCAATGACGTCTTTCTCCTTGGCGTCGAGCTCGGCGTCATCCGTTTTCCTCGCGAGCTGTTGTAGATACAATCTCCCTCTCATTATATGCTCTAAATACAGTCCACATGGGTCGAAGCATGTTGCAAGTGCCCGTCGATAATCTGCTACCTTTTGTACCGGCAGGCTAGATAATTCTCGGACAGTTGATATCTCAAGCGTATCGTCGTTAACATTCCAAGAATATCCCAGTATTGAGAATGTCTTGGAAGAAGGTATCAGAGCAGACGATATCCTTTTGGCCTCATTCTCTTCGAATCCTCGACTCGCAGCCGTTGTTAGGACCTCCTTCAATACTTCATGTACCAGACCTTCCGTCTGTGCGGCGATCGATAGATCATCCATGAGAATGCGTATACCATAGGCACCCTTGGGGTCGATATCGAGGCATTTATTTAGAGCTGATTTACTGGTCTCGATGTTGTCAGCCAAGGCGTGTGTTGGAGCACCAGGGCTATCGGGTAATCCGAATAAAACTCGTTGATATGAGTAGAGGATATTTCGCCACCAGAAACACAAGTGCCTCTTATCTAAT
>NW_003213045.1:0-5792 GCF_000006405.1 Perkinsus marinus ATCC 50983
TTAGGATATCTGCCTTCTAAGCGGATGGTCCGGATTCGACTCCCGGGCGGTGCAGTTCGTATCAACGAGAGAAGGGTCTCTATTCTATCGTGGAACAGTTATGCTCAGCACGTCAAGGCGATACAGGAATTTGTACGCATGAGCAGCTTGGCGCAGTGGATAGCGTGTTGGGCTCATAACCCAAAGGTCCCTTGATCGAAACAAGGAGCTGCTATTCATCACAATACACTCGAGATGGTTATTGAACTGAGAGGTGCAGCTTATCGACTGCATAGATCAGTCTTACCGAAAAATTTCCACTAAACAGAGTCGGTGTTTTCGTACCATTCCGTGCGGTTGGCCCAACCTTGCCAGTTCAGGGGGAAAACAACGTTAATAAAGCGTTGTCCGTGCATAGAAAAGAGCTATTCACCTAGAGCAGAACTCCTTGCAGGAATGACGAATGACCGCCCGGTACCTCAGAACGCGTTGCGGAGATGAACCAACACCCCAAATTCACGAGCCGCCGCATGCGGTTTCAAATTGTGCTTGCAAGCAGGAACTTCGATGTCACGAAAAAGTTGTGCAGCTTGTGCCGAGCTAGCTGTAGTATGCGATGAGAACCTTACCAGTTGGAGTTATCAATCGAGATGGAATGCGGCCTACCATGCGAGAGATATAGTAGCAGTTCGCGATCTCAGGTACGCGTTTAAGACCTAATCAGACTCTTGGCCGCGGGATGGTTGACAACGGTACGTCCGAGAAGGGATTCAGATGTTCCTCTACAAGTATCACAGGAATACTCAATCACTACATGAGTGATATGCACCGCTAGTCTAATGGTTAGGATATCTGCCTTCCAAGCAGATGGTCCGGGTTCGATTCCCGGGCGGTGCAGTTCGTATCAACGAGAGAAGAGTCTCTATTCTATCGTGGAACAGTTATGCTCAGCACGTCAGGGCGATACAGGAGTTTGTACGCATGAGCAGCTTGGCGCAGTGGATAGCGTGTTGGGCTCATAACCCAAAGGTCCCTTGATCGAAACAAGGAGCTGCTATTCATCACAATACACTCGAGATGGTTATTAAACTGAGAGGTGCAGCTTATCGACTGCATAGATCAGTCTTACCGAAAAATTTCCACTAAACAGAGTCGGTGTTTTCGTACCATTCCGTGCGGTTGGCCCAACCGTGCCAGTTCAGGGGAAAAACAACGTTAATAAAGCGTTGTCCGTGCATAGAAAAGAGCTATTCACCTAGAGCAGAACTCCTTGCAGGAATGATGAATGACCGCCCGGTACCTCAGAACGCGTTGCGGAGATGAAACAACCGCCCAAATTCACGAGCCGCCGCATGCGGTTTCAAAATGCGCTTGCAAGCAGGAACTTCGATGTCACGAAAAAGTTGTGCAGCTTGTGCCGAGCTAGCTGTAGTATGCGATGAGAACCTCACCAGTTGGAGTTATCAATCGAGATGGAATGCGGCCTACCATGCGAGAGATATAGTAGCAGTTCGCGATCTCAGGTACGCGTTTAAGACCTAATCAGACTCTTGGCCGCGGGATGGTTGACGACGGTACGTCCGAGAAGGGATTCAGATGTCCCTCTACAAGTATCACAGGAATACTCAATCACTACATAAGTGATATGCACCGCTAGTCTAATGGTTAGGATATCTTCCTTCCAAGCAGACGGTCCGGGTCCGATTCCCGGGCGGTGCAGTTCGCATCAACGAGAGAAGAGTCTCTATTCTATCGTGGAACAGTTATGCTCAGCACGTCAGGGCGATACAGGAGATTATACGCATGAGCAGCTTGGCGCAGTGGATAGCGTGTTGGGCTCATAACCCAGAGGTCCCTTGATCGAAACAAGGAGCTGCTATTCATCACAATACACTCGAGATGGTTATTAAACTGAGAGGTGCAGCTTATCGAGTGCATAGATCAGTCTTACCGAAAAATTTCCACTAAACAGAGTCGGTGTTTTCGTACCATTCCGTGCGGTTGGCCCAACCGTGCCAGTTCAGGGGAAAAACAACGTTAATAAAGCGTTGTCCGTGCATAGAAAAGAGCTATTCACCTAGAGCAGAAGTCCTTGCAGGAATGATGAATGACCGCCCGGTACCTCAGAACGCGTTGCGGAGATGAAACAACAGCCCAAATTCACGAGCCGCCGCATGCGGTTTCAAAATGTGATTGCAACTTGCAAGGTCCAAACTTTGGACCACAGCGCAACATGCTGCTACGCCAACCCAAGTCTTAACACCCAAGCAGCCGCCCAAGGTAACACCAGGGACACAGTGCTGAAGGCAACATCTTAGCACCACACCCCACCGAGAAGCCCTATACCATTGAGACCAACCCCCAACCGCAGGAGTCGTAACAATTACCCTTGAGCTTCCCTTCCCCTAAGGGAGGTGGACCCATACGTCTATGTACTTCATATAACCAGTACCATCCACCATTCAGTCGAGGGGGGTTGGAGCTTCCAGGCCCTGCTTGCCCTTAGCTTCATACGTTACTATATCATGCCCTCGCTGTTCTTCACGAAACCAAGTAGATAGTACCCAACCTCACCAGTAAATAAGCTCAGTGTCTGACTCACCGAGTCGGATCAATCCCGGTAAAATGCGCGTGAACAACGGGCGTGTGACTTGCTTAGAGACAAGTAAACCGTAACGGACTTATCGCAAGCGACACGACGCGGTGAACTCTTAAATCAGTGCGAATAGAACGACAAACGCGATTACCACGGTACCAGTGATAAGCTCTCAAACCATGCTATTACAGCACAGTAGAGATCGACTCACACCCATCCATAAGGACTAATAGCTCAAACCGTGCCCATTAACCGATATATAGCTACCCTAGCGTACTAACAGTCTAAGGGAATCGATACAACTAGTAATACATCCCAGTACCAATGTATAACCGTATGACTGCTAGAGATACGGATAACCTTCATACCCACCATATGAAGTCCCTATCCAATCTGACAGTGATCCTGCAGAATCAACTGCCTATCGGAATACAGGTCGAGATACGACCGTAAGACTCCGAAACAATTGGAATAACAACACGACGTGTTGAACACGTAAAAAGGAGACAACCAGGGCGTAAGCGCACGCCCGGCGTCACATCCGCACAGTATCGAACCCGCGCTACCGCGCAGGGTACCGGAAATAATGCTATAAAGCAGCTGGCAGACCAGTTTATCATGTCCAGCGCTTTGTATGCGTCACCGGGATTCTATGGCGTTGTGGGCAATGAGAGGAGCTTCTCTAAACTTCAGACTGGGTATAATGCGATACTCCGAGTCATATCGGGCTGTTTGAAGATGACGAAGGTTAATAAATTGCCTAAGATCGTGGGCTGGGAAGACTTAGCAAGAAGAGTATCTCGCCGAGCAGCTCACTCAGCAAATTCAGCACTCCAACACTCTCAATCATCTCCAGCGAAGCAAGCTCTTTTACAACAAGCTGAGAAGAAGAAGAAGATGAAGAAGCGGTTGAAGAGGAGAGGTTGGCGAGAACTATCAGAAGAGTTCCTTCCTAGGAGCATGTATCATCTGATACTTCCATTGCCGTCGAGGATTGCTCCGTGGTTGTTTCTAAGGGTAGTTTTCTCGGCTACATCATGTTCACGTGCGGATGATGATATATTGAGAAGGAACAAAGCTCTATCCTTACTCGATAAAGTGAGGAATCGGATGAAAGAGTATGCGAATATCGGTTCGGAGGCTTGATCTGATGGATCAGTAGATGCTGGATCGGGTCATGGAGGAGCTGGTGGTGCGGTTTGGAGATATTCGTTCGACACTATTGATGATATGAGTTTCCCTTTATTGGAACCTGTGTGGAAGGATAGAATTCCTGCAGGAACTTTAGCCTCATCATACTCTGCAGAGATTCTAGCAGCTCAGAATTGTGCCAAATACTTCACTCAACAGAAGGTGGATGTTACCAGCACAGTCCTGTTTGTTAGTGATTCGTATTCTCTCTACACAGCACTACAGGGTGATCCTTATAATTTGACTCCAGATATTATTCCGCTTTGGAGGTTGATACATCAAATATCGTGTGCTGTAGCTTCCTGTGAGTTTGTATGGGTGAGTTCACATTGTGGTTTAATCCGTGATATTGTGGACAGTTTGGCGAAGGAGAGCACTGAATTGGCTAAGTGTGAATGCCCCCTATCACCGTCAACTATCAAATCTTTCATTAATCGGGGTCGGAAACGTGCTCCTATGGTTGATCTCACTGATATAATACCAGATATCATGTCACTCCCCAATGTGACAGTGCGTTATGTGCATTCAAATGTGAATCAGATTTTATCCGGTCATTGGTCAGTCTGTCACGACTATTTATTCAAAATAGGAAAAGTAGATAACCCTCTGTGTACCTTGTGTACTGATGATGATAATGAAGTTGTTGATGATATTGCCCATAGATTATTCGATTGCCGGAAATATAAGAGTATTCGCATTCAATGCTTCGGGTACTCTCGTAATACGAGACTCGTATTGTGGCGGATAAAGACGACTTTGTTCGTAAAAACACTATTAATGTCGCACGGTTAGTTGCTTTAGCGAGACGGCTTTAGCTTTATAGCATTATTATTGTCCTCTCCCTTCTCCATTCCGTCGAATGGTTTACGGACCGTAAAAAAAGGTTGAGGCGAACGGCCATAACCTGAGCCATTCTCCTCTCGTGAACTTCATGAAGCCGTTCTTAGTTGTAGTACTGATAACGTAATTAAAACGTTGTAGTACTTGGGGATGACGTAACCCACTAGCATAGAATGGACGTCAGTGAAGTGACCAACCTTTCCAACAACGTAATGGTAACAGGCAAGGTTTCACCTTGTTGAAACCACACAGTCCCTGTAACCGTGACTGGTAGGCAACTGCCCGACTACCCACCAAGTTACCGTGTTACCATGACGTTGTCGTCTATAATGCCGTGTTGACGTTGAAACCAAAAACCACCTTGTTGGAGTCTGCGTAGTTTACTGTAACCACGACCAAGGTGGCAACCGCCCTGTCGGTGCCATCCCAGTAGTTTCGGTGTCAGCACGTCGTGATCTTCATCGTAGGATCCATACCCAAGACGTGATAATAAACAATAACGGCATCCGATAGCTCACTTGTTGTACCGAATAAACGTGAGTTGTGCATACCACGTAGGGCTATAGTTGTTGACCAGTGCTCGTCACCTATGTATACATGTCGGGGGGGGGGGGGGGGTGGTGTCGTGGGATTGGTAGGTCCTCATTCACCGTGCAAGCAACTAGAGCTGCCTCGGTAGTTGTTGTAGTGAACGTAGTCCAGACCGCAATACTGATCAAACATCTTTCGTCGTCAGCAACTCTACCACCATGTGTCGTACGTCCACATCGCTATCAGATATGTTGTAACTTGTAGTAGTCATCGGAACTTCCGATTCGGAAGCGGGCCAATCTTCTTGGACTTGTAGCCAGCACGTAGTAGCTCGGAAGTAGGTTGGCGACGACGTTAGAGGATCATAGACGTCAGCTTGATAATACTTCGAGGTTGAATGCCGTGACTCCAACTCGAAGGAAACGCAACTAGAAGAACCAGTTACGAAAGGGGCTAGTCGAAACGCTTGATAGTCTAGAGATCTACTGTAACCAAGGAAGGCACACTAGGCAAATCTCACGAGAATATCACGAATCACAAGTAATGACTCAAAATCTCTTCTAATCTTCGAATCAAAAGGAGACAACCGTTTCAGCCGTTTCAATATGGGAATGCAATAATTGCATGTAATCCGAGCGAAATCAGCAAACCACAG
>NW_003214703.1:0-1412 GCF_000006405.1 Perkinsus marinus ATCC 50983
ATTCTGATAGTACTCGTAGTCGACAAGACCG
The DNA here is from genome assembly GCF_000006405.1 of Perkinsus marinus ATCC 50983. NCBI lineage: Eukaryota > Perkinsozoa > Perkinsida > Perkinsidae > Perkinsus > Perkinsus marinus. The sequence goes on from NW_003214703.1 coordinate 32, forward strand.
GATGGTCTTCGCAACGAACCTCCCATTTGGGGTCACTCGAGAGAATTTAGCGCACGCCCTGGGCAATGTAGGTCCTCTTTGATTTGCATTTGATGAGAGTTCTCATTGAATTCAGATCGGCCGCATTGTTGACGTGGAGATATTTGTTGTGCACTAGGGGAAACCCAACAAAGAAGGAATAAAGGAGACAGTGAAATGGGGGCAAAATTGTGTTTGCGCAGAAGGTTCCTCACATGCCCCCTTTCTTCTGTTGGAGGGCTTTCAATCGAGCAGAACCCCTTAATTCGAATTCATTGAGTGTCTTTAACTTTGAATCTTGCGCTCATGGTATTTTATGGTTTTCTTGAGCGGCGCAATTGGCACGCTTGTGCTTCTGTTCATCATCCGGTGCACTCAGTAACGTACTTTTATCCTTTTCATCACTAGTTACAGTTTTCTCATTAACCTTCTCCGAACCACTCTCATTTGATGAGGTTATATTTATTTGCTTTGAATTTTTTGTGTCTTCTGTTCTTGCATACCAGTTGCCATTTTTATCTTTGGCAGCTACTTCATACATATTAAGAGCTACTCTACGTATGATAATGACCTTTTCCCACACGGGCTGATACTTCTGGCCCTGACTATGTTTTCGGCAGAGCACCTCAGTACCTTTGCTCAATGTATTTGGCAGAGTTTCTGGCGTACTATTTACATCAAGCAAATCACTATAACCTGCGCGTAACTCTACTGGTTTTAACGGTTCCACTTCTGCTCGAAACCTGAAGATTTTGTCATGAGGGCTCTTGCCATCTCTTCGTGGTATTGTATTATGCTGGAGAATCGCTTGTTTTACCATACTGCTGAACGTATTATAATTCAAATTGTCATTCTTATTCGAGCATCGTATATAGGCATTTATATCTCGGTGTAGACACTCCACTTTTCCATTCGACCAACTTCCAAAAACGGCAGGTCGCTCGTGTATTGCTTTAATCGATCTCAGGTAATTGGAGAATTTTTCCGAGACGAACACAGATCCATTATCAGTGTGTACCATTAACGGCTCGGTACAAAACACCTCAGTAAGATGTCGGAAAGCTTCAACAACATCATTACTGGTTGGACTGTGTTTGGTAGGTTTTGCTAAAGCATATCCTGTCGCACTATCAATTATTGTAATTGCATACATGAGTGATTCACCATTCGATGTTCTATAAGGTCCAACTATATCAGTATATAGTTGATGGATGCCATTGTTGTCTATCGCCTGCAATAGTTTTTCTCTTTTGACAGGCTTCGCAATTTGCGACAGCATTTTTGCAGTGCCTCTTCAATCTGGAGGTCCTCAGTTCGTTCCTGGGTCTGGGCACCAGGTGTTGTGCACTAGGGGAAACCCAAC